>NW_023001217.1:0-823 GCF_900245975.1 Drosophila guanche | reverse complement strand
AGAAAACTAAAAACGCCATTCTGTAGGGAATGGCCATATCTATCAGATCACCAAATTGGGATCCGATTGGATCATTATTATAGCCAGAAAGAATAAATTAATTAGCAGTGGCTAAACCCACACTGTCCTGCAGCTTTGGTGTTCTTTTCACATTCTCTCATTCACACTCTGCTTCACTCGGCCTCTGCCTCTGCCGTCCCTCTGCCTCTGCCGACTTTAAACCACCGGCCCCCCCCCCCCACCCTCGGGCAGTTATATTTGTTTTATACCCGGTACTCGAAGAGTAAATAGGGTATATTGTATTGTGCACAAACTTAATGTATGTAACACACAGAAGGAATCGTTTCCGACCCCATAAAGTGTATATATTCTTGATCACCATCAATAGCCGAGTCGATTGAGTCTGTCCGTCTGTCCGTCCGTCTTGTTGAGCACCTGAATCTCAGAGACTATAAAAGCTAGAGCCACCAAATTTTGCATCCAGACTTCTGTCTGCTCACACTGTTACAAGTGTATTTAAAACATGTGCCCCGCCCCATTCCGCCCCCGAAAAAGAGCGAAAAACTCCCAAATCTACAATTTTAAAGATAGAAGAAAACTAAAAACGCCATTCTGTAGGAAATGGCCATATCTATCAGATCACCAAATTGGGATCCGATTGGATCATTATTATAGCCAGAAAGAATAAATTAATTAGCAGTGGCTAAACCCACACTGTACTGCAGCTTTTGTTGTTATTTTCACATTCTCTCATTCACACTCTGCTTCACTCGGCCTCTGCCTCTGCTGTCCCTCTGCCTCTGCCGACTTTTCACCCCCCCCC
>NW_023001216.1:0-824 GCF_900245975.1 Drosophila guanche | reverse complement strand
TACATATGTTTCCCATATACATGTATAATATAACTTCAGCATGATTTGATTATGAAGAAACGATAATGTACGATATGATATACTGTACTGTATGGCCTTTCATATAAAATAGGCATTGTTTTGATATAAATACAAGATGTAAATTGGTTATAATGGTTGATTGGGCATGTTTCCCATATACATGTATAATATAACTTCACCATGATTTGATTATGAAGAAACGATAATGTACGCTTTTATATACTGTACTGTATGGCCTTTCATATGAAATGGGCATTGTATTGATATAAATACAAAATGTATAATGGCTTTGATGGTTGATTGGGCATGTTTCCCATATACATGTATAATATAACTTCAGCATGATTTGATTATGAAGAAACCATAATGTACGCTTTGATATACTGTACTGTATGGCCTTTCATATGAAATGGGCATTGTATTGATATAAATACAAAATGTAAATTAGTTTTGATGGTTGATTGGACATGTTTCCCATATACATGTATAATATAACTTCAGCATGATTTGATTATGAAGAAACGATTATGTACGATATGATATACTGTACTGTATGGCCTTTCATATGAAATAGGCATTGTGTTGATATAAATACAAGATGTAAATTGGTTATGATGGTTGATATCATAAGGGCATTTTTTCCATATACATGTATAATATAACTTCAGCATGATTTGATTATAAAGAAACGATAATGTACGATATGATATTCTGTATGATTTTTCATATGTTAGCCGTGACCCTGGGGAAAAACCTGTATATGCACTGGTGTCCGACTTGATATATATCATCTGATGAAAAAT
>NW_023001215.1:0-824 GCF_900245975.1 Drosophila guanche | reverse complement strand
TCTAGCTTTTATAGTCTCTGAGATTCAGGTGCTCAACAAGACGGACGGACAGACGGACAGACAGACAGGGCTCAATCGACTCGGCTATTGATGGTGATCAAGAATATATACACTTTATGGGGTCGGAAACGATTCCTTCTGTGTGTTACATACATTAACTTTGTGCACAAATACAATATACCCTATTTACTCTTCGAGTTCCGGGAATAAAACAAATATAAGCTGCGTGAGGGGGGGGGGGGGGGGTTTAAAGTCGGCCGAGGCAGAGGGACGGCAGAGGCAGAGGCCGAGTGAAGCAGAGTGTGAATGAGAGAATGTGAAAAGAACAACAAAAGCTGCAGGACAGTGTGGGTTTAGCCACTGCTAATTAATTTCTTCTTTCTGGCTATAATAATGATCCAATCGGATCCGAATTGGTGATCTGATAGATATGGCCATTCCCTACATAATGGCGTTTTTAGTTTTCTTCTATCTTTCAAATTGAAGATTTGGGAGGTTTTCGCTCTTTTGAGGGGGCGGAATGGGGCGGGTCACATTTTTTAAATACACTTGCAACAGTGTGAGCATACAGAAGTCTGGATGCAAAGTTTGGTGGCTCTAGCTTTTATAGTCTCTGAGATTCAGTTGCTCAACAAGACGGACGGACAGACGGACGGACAGACGGACAGACAAAGAGGGCTCAATCGACTCGGCTATTGATGGTGATCAAGAATATATACACTTTATGGGGTCGGAAACGATTCCTTCTGTGTGTTACATACATTAACTTTGTGCACAAATACAATATACCCTATTTACTCTTCGAGTACCGGGTATAAAACAAA
>NW_023001214.1:0-824 GCF_900245975.1 Drosophila guanche | reverse complement strand
ACTTTATAGCAGTATCAATCAACTTTTCAGATAATCAAAGTTTTTTACAACCAAAATTAAGATACTTAAGTTATGTAAAAAAACAAACCACAACCTCTGAAAAAACCTTAACCTAAAAATTACAAAATTACTAGTTCTTAAAAAACAAGTTCTGCCATAGAAAATAAAACCGACTTTTCCCGAGTTTTTAAAGTCAAATTTTCGAGAAAAAAAATCTCACAACAATCAACATTTTTGTATTTCAAAGGCTTATCCAGACGGTAGGCCAAAACCACTCAGTTTGGATCCATTTTATAGCAGTATCAATCAACTTTTCAGATAATCAAGGGTTTTTACAACCAAAATTAAGATACCTAAGTTATGTGAAAAAACAAACCACAACCTCTGAAAAAACCTTAAACTAAAAATTACAAAATTGCTAGTTCTTAAAAAACAAGATCTGCCATAGAAAATAAAAGCGACTTTTCCCGAGTTTTTAAAGTCAAAATATCGAAAAAAAAAAAATCTCACAACAATCAACATTTTTGCATTTCAAAGCTTTTCCGAGACGGTAGGTCAAAACCACAAACAGTTTGGATCCATTTAATAGCAGTATCAATCAACTTTTCAGGTAATCAAGGGTTTCTACAACCAAAATTAAGATACTTAAGTTATGTGAAAAAACAAACCACAACCTCTGAGAAAACCTTAAACTAAAAATTACAAAATTGCTAGTTCTTAAAAAACAAGTTCTGCCATAGAAAATAAAACCAACTTTTCCCGAGTTTTTAAAGTCAAAATTTCGAGAAAAAAAAATCTCACAAAAATCAACATTTTTGCATTTT
>NW_023001213.1:0-824 GCF_900245975.1 Drosophila guanche | reverse complement strand
TTTGATTATCTGAAAAGTTTATTGATTCTGCTATAAAATGGATCCAAACTCTGTGTGGTTTTGGCCTACCGTCTCGGAAAAGGTTTGAAATGCAAAAATGTGAATTGTTGTGAGATTTTTTTTTTTCGAAATTTTGACTTTAAAACTCGGGAAAAGTTGGTTTTATTTTTTATGGCAGAACTTGTTTTTTAAGAACTAGCAATTTTGTAATTTTTAGTTTAAGGTTTTTTCAGAGGTTTCGGTTTGTTTTTTCACATAACTTAAGTATCTTAACTGTGGTTGTAAAAAACTTTAATTATCTGAAAAGTTGTTTGATACTGCTATTAAATGGATCCAAACTGTTTGTGGTTTTGGCCTACGGTCTCGGAAAAGCTTTGAAATGCAAAAATGTTGATTGCTGTGAGATTTTTTTTTTCGAAATTTTGACTTTAAAAACTCGGGAAAAGTTGGTTCTATTTTCTAATGCAGAACTTGTTTTTTAAGAACTAGCAATTTTGTAATTTTTAGTTTAAGGTTTTTTCAGAGGTTGCGGTTTGTTTTTTCACATAACTTAAGTATCTTAATTTTGGTTGTAAAAAACTTTGATTATCTGAAAAGTTGATTGATACTGCTATAAAATGGATCTCAACTCTGTGTGGTTTTGGCCTACCGTCTGGATAAAGCTTTAAAATGCAAAAATGTTCATTTTTGTGAGGTATTTTGTACGAAATTTTGACTTTAAAAACTCGGGTTTTTTTTTCTATGGCAGAACTTGTTTTTTAAGAACTTATTAAGAAAGTAATTTTAAGTTTAAGGTTTTTTCAGAGGTTGGGGTTTAATTTTTT
>NW_023001212.1:0-824 GCF_900245975.1 Drosophila guanche | reverse complement strand
AAAGCTTTGAAATGCAAAAATGTTGATTTTTGTGAGGTATTTTGTACGAAATTTTGACTTTAAAAACTCGGGTTTTTTTTCTATGGCAGAACTTGTTTTTTAATAACTTATTAAGGAAGTAGTTTTAAGTTTAAGGTTTTTTCAGAGGTTGCGGTTTGTTCCTTCACATATCTTAAGTATCTTAATTTTGGTTGTTAAAAATTTTGATTATCCGAAAAGTTGATTGATACTGCTATAAAATGGATCCAAACTGTTTGTTGTTTTGGCCTACTGTCTGGGTAAAGCTTTGAAATGCAAAAATGTTGATTGATGTGAGATTTTTTTTTTCGATATTTTAACTTTAAAAACTCGGGAAAAGTCGGGTTTATTTTCTATGGCAGAACTTGTTTTTTAGGAACTTATTAAGGATGTAATTTTTAGTTTAAGGTTTTTTCAGAGGTTGCGGTTTGTTTTTTTACAAACCTTAAGTATCTTAGATATGGTTGCAAAAATCTTTGATTATCTGAAAAGTTGATTGATACTGCTATAAAAAGGATCCAAACTCTGTGTGGTTTTGGCCTACCGTTTCGGAAAAGCTTTGAAATGCAAAAATGTGGATTGTTGTGAATGTTTTTTCGAAATTTTCACTTTAAAAACTCGGGAGAAGTCGGTTTTATTTTCTATGCCAGAACTTGTTTTTTAAAAACTAGCAATTTTGTAATTTTTAGTTTAAGGTTTTTTCAGAGGTTGCGGTTTGTTTTTTCACATAACTTAAGTATCTAAGATCTGGGTGCAAAAAAACTTTGACTATCAGAAAAGTTGATTGATTCTGCTATAAAATGGAT
>NW_023001211.1:0-824 GCF_900245975.1 Drosophila guanche | reverse complement strand
CCCTACAGAATGGCGTTTTTAGTTTTCTTCTATCTTTAAAATTGTAGATTTGGGAGGTTTTCGCCCTTTTGCGGGGGCGGAATGGGGCGGGGCACATTTTTTAAATACACTTGTAGCAGTGTGAGCATACAGAAGTCTGGATGCAAAATTTGGTGGCTCTAGCTTTTATAGTCTCTGAGATTCAGGTGCTCAACAAGACGGACGGACAGACGGATGGACAGACAGGGCTCAATCGACTCGGCTATTGATGGTGATCAAGAATATATACACTTTATGGGGTCGGAAACGATTCCTTCTGTGTGTTACATACATTAACTTTGTGCACAAATACAATATACCCTATTTACTCTTCGAGTACCGGGTATAAAACAAATATAAGCTGCGTGAGGAGGGGGGGGGGGGGGGGTGTGGCATTCCCTATAGAAAGGCGTTTTTAGTTTTCTTCTATCTTTAAAACTGTAGATTTGCGAGGTTTTCGCCCTTTTGCGGGGGCGGATGGGGGCGGGGCACATTTTTTAAATTCACTTGTAACAGTGTGAGCATACACATGTGTGGATGCGAAATTTGGTGGCTCTAGCTTTTATAGTCTCTGAGATTCAGGTGCTCAACAAGACGGACGGACAGACGGAAGGACAGACGGATGGACAGACAGGGCTCAATCGACTCGGCTATTGATGGTGATCAAGAATATATACACTTTATGGGGTCGGGAACGGATCCTTCTGTGTGTTACATACATTAACTTTGTGCACCAATACAAAATACCCTATTTACTCTTCGAGTACCGGGTATAAAACAAATATAAGCTGCGGGGGGGGGGGGGG
>NW_023001210.1:0-824 GCF_900245975.1 Drosophila guanche | reverse complement strand
TGGTTTGTTTTTTTACATAACTTAAGTATCTTAATTTTGGTTGTAAAAAACTTTGATTATCTGAAAAGTTGATTGATACTGCTATTAAATGGATCCAAACTGTTTGTGGTTTTGGCCTACGGTCTCGGAAAAGCTTTGAAATGCAAAAATGTTGATTGTTGTGAGATTTTTTTTTTCGAAATTTTGATTTTAAAAACTCGGGAAAAGTCGGTTTTATATTCTATGGCAGAACTTGTTTTTTAAGAACTAGTAATTTTGTAATTTTTAGTTTAAGGTTTTTTCAGAGGTTGTGGTTTGTTTTTTCACATAACTTAAGTATCTTAATTTTGGTTGTAAAAACCCTTGATTATCTGAAAAGTTGATTGATACTGCTATTAAATGGATCCAAACTTTTTGTGGTTTTGGCCTACCGTCTCGGAAAAGCTTTGAAATGCAAAAATGTTGATTTTGTGAGATTTTTTTTTCTCGAAATTTTGACTTTAAAAACTCGGGAAAAGTCGGTTTTATTTTCTATGGCAGAACTTGTTTTTTAAGAACTAGTAATTTTGTAATTTTTAGGTTAAAGTTTTTTCAGAGGTTGTGGTTTGTTTTTTTACATAACTTAAGTATCTTAGATCTGGTTGCAAAAAAACTTTGATTATCTGAAAAGTTGATTGATTCTGCTATAAAATGGATCCAAAGTCTGTGTGGTTTTGGCCTACCGTCTCGGAAAAGCTTTGAAATGCAAAAATGTGGATTGTTGTGAGATTTTTTTTTTTTCGAAATTTTGACTTTGAAAAACTTGGGAAAAGTTGGTTTTATTTTCTATGGCAGAACATGTTTTT
>NW_023001209.1:0-825 GCF_900245975.1 Drosophila guanche | reverse complement strand
AAAATTTGGGAAAAAAAAATCTCACAACAATCAACATTTTTGCATTTTAAAGCTTTACCCAGACGGTAGGCCAAAACCACACAGAGTTTGGATCCATTTTATAGCAGTATCAATCAACTTTTCAGATAATCAAAGTTTTTTACAACCAAAATTAAGATACTTAAGTTATGTGAAAAACAAACCGCAACCTCTGAAAAAACCTTAAACTTAAAATTACTTCCCTAATAAGTTCTTAAAAAACAAGTTCTGCCATAGAAAATAAAACCGACTTTTCCCAAGTTTCTAAAGTCAAAATTTCGTACAAAATACCTCACAAAAATCAACATTTTTGCATTTCAAAGCTTTATCCAGACGGTAGGCCAAAACCACACAGAGTTTGGATCCATTTTATAGCAGAATCAATCAACTTTTCTGATAATCAAAGTTTTTTGCAACCAGATCTTAGATACTTACGTTATGTGAAAAAACAAACCACAACCTCTGAAAAAACCTTAAACTGAAAATTACAAAAATGCTGGTTCTTAAAAATCAAGTTCTGCCATAGAAAATAAACCCGACTTTTCCCGAGTTCTTAAAGTCAAAATTTGGGAAAAAAAAATCTCACAACAATCAACATTTTTGCATTTAAAGCTTTACCCAGACGGTAGGCCAAAACCACACAGATTTTGGATCCATTTTATAGCAGTATCAATCAACTTTTCAGATAATCAAAGTTTTTTGCAACCAGATCTTAGATACTTAAGTTATGTAAAAAAACAAACCGCAACCTCTGAAAAACCCTTAAACTAAAAATTACATCCTTAATAAGTTCCTAAAAAACAAGTT
>NW_023001208.1:0-825 GCF_900245975.1 Drosophila guanche | reverse complement strand
TTTTTTACAACCAAAATTAAGATACTTAAGTTATGTGAAAAAACAAACCGCAACCTCTGAAAAAACCTTAAACTTAAAATTACTTCCTTAATAAGTTCTTAAAAAACAAGTTCTGCCATAGAAAATAAAACCGACTTTTCCCAAGTTTCTAAAGTCAAAATTTCGTACAAAATACCTCACAAAAATCAACATTTTTGCAATTCAAAGCTTTACCCAGACGGTAGGCCAAAATCACAAAGAGGTTGGATCCATTTTTTAGCAGAATCAATCAACTTTTCAGATAATCAAAGCTTTTTACAACCAAAATTAAGATACTTAAGTTATGTGAAAAAACAAAGCGCAACCTCTGAAAAAACCTTAAACTTAAAATTACTTAGTTACCTAGTTCTTAAAAAACAAGTTCTGCCATAGAAAATAAACCCGACTTTTCCCGAGTTTTTAAAGTCAAAATTTCGTACAAAATACCTCACAAAAATCAACATTTTTGCATTTCAAAGCTTTACCCAGACGGGAGGCAAAAAACCACACAGAGTTTGGATCCATTTTATAGCAGTATCAATCAACTTTTCAGATAATCAAAGTTTTTTGCAACCAGATCTAAGATACTTAAGTTATGTAAAAAAAACAACCGCAACCTCTGAAAAAACCTTAAACTAAAAATTACATCCTTAATAAGTTCCTAAAAAAAAAGTTCTGCCATAGAAAATAAACCCGACTTTTTCCGAGTTTTTAAAGTAAAAATATCGAAAAAAAAAATCTCACATCAATCAACATTTTTGCATTTCAAAGCTTTACCCAGACGGTAGGCCAAAACAACAAACAGTT
>NW_023001207.1:0-825 GCF_900245975.1 Drosophila guanche | reverse complement strand
CTACCGTCTCGGAAAAGCTTTGAAATGCAAGAACGTTGATTGTTGTGAGATTTTTTGTTTTCGAAATTTTTACTTTAAAAACTCGGGAAAAGTCGCTTTTATTTTCTATGGCAGATCTTGTTTTTTAAGAATTAGCAATTTTTGGTTGTAAAAAACTTTGATTATCTGAAAAGTTGATTGATACTGCTATTAAATGGATCCAAACTGTTTGTGGTTTTGGCCTACCGTCTCGGAAAAGCTTTGAAATGCAAAAATGTTGATTGTTGTGAGATTTTTTTTTTCTCGAAATTTTGACTTTAAAAACTCGGGAAAAGTCGGTTTTATTTTCTATGGCAGAACTTGTTTTTTAAGAACTAGTAATTTCGTAATTTTTAGTTTAAGGTTTTTTCAGAGGATGTGGTTTGTTTTTTCACATAACTTAAGTATCTTAATTTTGGTTGTAAAAGACCTTGATTATCTAAAAAGTTGATTGATACTGCTATAAAGTAGATCCAAACTCTGTGTGGTTTGGGCCTACCGTCTCGGAAAAGCTTTGAAATGCAAAAATGTTGATTGTTGTGAGATTTTTTTTTCGAAATTTTGACTTTAAAAACTTGGGAGAAGTCGGGTTTATTTTCTATGGCAGAACTTGTTTTTTAGGAACTTATTATGGATGTAATTTTTAGTTTAAGCTTTTTTCAGAGGTTGCGGTTTGTTTTTTTACATAACTTAAGTATCTGAATTTTGGTTGTAAAAAACTTTGATTATCTGAAAAGTTGATTGATACTGCCATAAAGTGGATCCAAACTCTGTGTGGTTTTGGCCTACCGTCTCGGAAAAGCTTTG
>NW_023001206.1:0-825 GCF_900245975.1 Drosophila guanche | reverse complement strand
GGACGGACAGACGGACAGACAGACAGGGCTCAATCGACTCGGCTTTTGATGGTGATCAAGAATATATACACTTTATGGGGTCGGAAACGATTCCTTCTGTGTGTTACATACATTAACTTTGTGCACAAATACAATATACCCTATTTACTCTTCGACCACCGGGTATAAAACAAATATAAGCTGCGTGAGAGGGGGTGGGGGGGGGGGGGGGGGGGGGGGGGGGGGGGGGGGGGGGGGGGGGGGGGGGGATTGTTTTAAAGTTGGCAGAGGCAGAGGCCGAGTGAAGCAGAGTGTGAATGAGAGAATGTGAAAAGAACAACAAAAGCAGCAGGACAGTGTGGGTTTAGCCACTTCTAATTAATTTCTTCTTTCTGGCTATAATAATGATCCAATCGGATCCCAATTTATTGATCTAATAGATATGGCCATTCCCTACAGAATGGCGTTTTTAGTTTTCTTCTATCTTTAAAATTGTAGATTTGGGAGGTTTTCGCCCTTTTGCGGGGGCGGAATGGGGCGGGGCACATTTTTTAAATACACTTGTAACAGTGTGAGCATACAGAAGTCTGGATGCAAAATTTGGTGGCTCTAGCTTTTATAGTCTCTGAGATTCAGGTGCTCAACAAGATGGACGGACAGACGGACAGACAGACAGGGCTCAATCGACTCGGCTATTGATGGTGATCAAGAATATATACACTTTATGGGGTCGGAAACGATTCCTTCTGTGTGTTACATACATTAACTTTGTGCACAAATACAATATACCCTATTTACTCTTCGACTACCGGGTATAAAACAAATATAAGCTGCGTGAGGGGGGGG
>NW_023001205.1:0-825 GCF_900245975.1 Drosophila guanche | reverse complement strand
TGTGAAAAAACAAACCGCAACCTATGAAAAATCAAAGTAATCAAAGTCCTTTACAACCAGGTCTAAGATGGTTAAGTTATGTGAAAAAACAAACCGCTACTTCTAAAAAACCTTATCAATCAACTTTTCAGATAATCAAAGTTTTTTTGCAACCAGATCTAAGATACTTAAGTTATGTAAAAAAAACAAACCACAACCTCTGAAAAAACCTTAACCTAAAAACTACAAAATTGCTAGTTCTTAAAAAACAAGTTCTGCCATAGAAAATAAAACCAACTTTTCCCGAGTTTTTAAAGTCAAAATTTCGAAAAAAAAAGATCTCACAACAATCACCATTTTTGCATTTCAAAGCTTTTCCGAGATGGTAGGCCAAAACCACTCAGAGTTTGGATCCATTTTATAGCAGTATCAATCAACTTTTCAGATAATCAAAGTTTTTTACAACCACAGTTAAGATACTCAAGTTATGTGAAAAAACAAACAGAAACCTCTGAAAAAACCTTAAACTAAAAATTACAAAATTGCTAGTTCTTAAAAAACAAGTTCTGCCATAGAAAATAAAACCAACTTTTCCCGAGTTTTTAAAGTCAAAATTTCGAAAAAAAAAAATCTCACAACAATGCACATTGCATTTCAAAGCTTTTCCGAGACGGTAGGCCAAAACCACACAGAGTTTGGATCCATTTTATAGCAGAATCAATAAACTTTTCAGATAATCAAAGTTTTTTTGCAACCAGATCTAAGATACTTAAGTTATGAAAAAAAAACAAACCGCAAGCTCTAAAAAAAACCTTAAACTAAAAATTACTTCCTTAATAAGTTCTT
>NW_023001204.1:0-825 GCF_900245975.1 Drosophila guanche | reverse complement strand
CAGAGGCAGAGGCCGAGTGAAGCAGAGTGTGAATGAGAGAATGTGAAAAGAATAACAAAAGCTGCAGGACAGTGTGGGTTTAGGCACTGCTAATTAATTTCTTCTTTCTGGCTATAATAATTATCCAATCGGATCCCAATTTATTGATCTGATAGATATGGCCATTCCCTACAGAATGGCGTTTTTAGTTTTCTTCTATATTTAAAATTGTAGATTTGGGAGGTTTTCGCCCTTTTGCGGGGCGGAATGGGGCGGGGGACATTTTTTAAATACACTTGTAACAGTGTGAGCATACAGAAGTCTGGATGCAAAGTTTGGTAGCTATAGCTTTTATAGTCTCTGAGATTCAGGTGCTCAACAAGACGGACGGACAGACGGACGGACAGACGGACAGACAGACAGGGCTCAATCGACTCGGCTATTGATGGTGATCAAGAATATATACACTTTATGGGGTCAGGACAGTGTGTGTTTAGGCACTGCTAATTAATTTCTTCTTTCTGGCTATAATAATGATCCAATCGGATTCCAATTTGGTTATCTGATAGATTTGGCCATTCCCTACAGAATGGCGTTGTATAATAGTGATCCAATCGGATCCCAATTTATTGATCTGATGGATATGGCCATTCCCTACAGAATGGCGTTTTTAGTTTTCTTCTATCTTTAAAATTGTAGATTTGGGAGGTTTTCGCCCTTTTGCGGGGGCGGAATGGGGCGGGGCACATTTTTAAAATACACTTGTAACAGTGTGAGCATACAGAAGTCTGGATGCAAAATTTGGTAGCTCTAGCTTTTATAGTCTCTGAGATTCAGGTGCTCAAC
>NW_023001203.1:0-826 GCF_900245975.1 Drosophila guanche | reverse complement strand
TGGCAGAACTTGTTTTTTAGGAACTTATTAAGGAAGTAATTTTTAGTTTAAGGTTTTTTCAGATGTTGCGGTTGGTTTTTCACATAACTTAAGTATCTTAATTTTGGTTGTAAAAAACTTTGATTATCTGAAAAGTTGATTGATACTGCTATAAAATGGATCCAAACTGAGTGGTTTTGGCCTACCGTCTGGATAAGCCTTTGAAATGCAAAAATGTTAATTGATGTGAGATTTTTTTTTCCGATATTTTTACTTTAAAAATTCGGGAGAAGTCGGGTTTATTTTCTATGGAAGAACTTTTCTTTTAAGAACTTATTAAGGAAGTAATTTTTAGTTTAAGGATTTTTTTAGAGCTTGCGGTTTGTTTTTTTTTTTTCATAACATAAGTATCTTAGATCTGGTTGCAAAAAACTTTGATTATCTGAAAAGTTGATTGATTCTGCTATAAAATGGATCCAAACTCTGTGTGGTTTTGGCCTACCGTCTCGGAAATGCTTTGAAATGCAAAAATGTGGATTGTTGTGATATTTTTTTTTCGAAATTTTGACTTTAAAAACTCGGGAAAAGTTGGATTTATTTTCTATGGCAGAACTTGTTTTTTAAGAACTAGCAATTTTGTAATTTTTCGTTTAAGGTTTTTTCAGAGGTTGCGGTTCGTTTTCTCACATAACTTAAGTATCTTAATTTTGGTTGTAAAAAAGTTTGATTATCTGAAAAGTTGATTGATACTGCTATAAAGTGGATCCAAACTCTGTGTGCTTTTGGCCTACCGTCTCGGAAAAGCTTTGAAATGCAAAAATGTGGATTGTTGTGAGATTTTTTTTTT
>NW_023001202.1:0-826 GCF_900245975.1 Drosophila guanche | reverse complement strand
TTCTCGATATTTTAACTTTAAAAACTCGGGAAATGTCGGGTTTATTTTCTACCGTTTTCTATGGCAGAAATTGTTTTTTAAGAACTAGCAATTTTGTAATTATTAGTTTAAGGTTTTTTCAGAGGTTGCGGTTTGTTTTTTTCACATAACTTAAGTATCTTAATTGTGGTTGTAAAAAGCTTTGATTATCTGAAAAGTTAATTGATACTGCTATAAAATGGATCCAAACTCTGAGTGGTTTTGGCCTACCGTCTGGGTAAAGCTTTGTAATGCAAAATTGTTGATGATGTGAGATTTTTTTTTTTCGAAATTTTGACTTTAAAAACTCGGGAAAAGTTGGTTTTATTTTCTATGGCAGAACTTGTTTTTTAAGAACTAGCAATTTTGTAATTTTTAGTTTAAGGTTTTTTTAGAGGTTGCGGCTCGTTTTTTCACATAACTTAGGTATCTTAATTTTGGTTATAAGAAATTTTGATTATCTGAAAAGTTGATTGATTCTGCTATAAAATGGATCCAATCTCTGTGTGGTTTTGGCCTACCGTCTCGGAAAAGCTTTGAAATGCAAAAATGTTGATTGTTGTGAGATTTTTTTTTTTCCAAATTTTGACTTTAAAAACACGGGAAAAGTCGGTTTTATTTTCTATGGCAGAACTTGTTTTTTAAGAACTAGTAATTTTGTAATTTTTAGTTTAAGGTTTTTTCAGAGGTTGTGGTTTTTTTTCACATAACTTAAGTATCTTAATTTTGGTTGTAAAAACCCTTGATTATCTGAAAAGTTGATTGATACTGCCATTAAATGGATCCAAACTTTTTGTGGTTTTGGCCT
>NW_023001201.1:0-826 GCF_900245975.1 Drosophila guanche | reverse complement strand
AAACTCGGGAGAAGTTGGTTCCATTTTCTATGGCAGAACTTGTTTTTTAAGAACTAGCAATTTTGTAATTTTTAGTTTAAGGTTTTTTCAGAGGTTTCGGTTTGTTTTTTCACATAACTTAAGTATCTTAATTTTGGTTGTAAAAAACTTTGATTATCTGAAAAGTTGATTGATACTGCTATAAAATGGATCCAAACTCTGAGTGGTCTTGGCCTACCGTCTCGAAAAGCTTTGAAATGCAAAAATGTGGATTGTTGTGAGATTTTTTTTTTCGAAATTTTGACTTTAAAAACTCGGGAAAAGTTGGTTCTATTTTCTATGGCAGAACTTGTTTTTTAAGAACTAGTAATTTTCTAATTTTTAGTTTCAGGTTTTTTCAGAGGTTTCGGTTTGTTTTTTCACATAACTTAAGTATCTTAACTGTGGTTGTAAAAAACTTTGATTATCTGAAAAGTTGATTGATACTGCTATAAAATGGATCTAAACTCTGAGTGATTTTGGCCTACCGTCTCGAAAAGCTTTGAAATGCAAAAATGTGGATTGTTGTGAGATTTTTTTTTTTCGAAATTTTGACTTTAAAAACTCGGGAAAAGTTGGTTCTATTTTCTATGGCAGAACTTGTTTTTAAAGAACTAGCAATTTTGTAATTTTTAGTTTAAGGTTTTTTCAGAGGTTGCTGTTTGTTTTTTCACATAACTTAAGTATCTTAATTTTGGTTGTAAAAAATTTTGATTATCTGAAAAGTTGATTGATACTGCTATAAAGTGGATCCAAACTCTGTGTGGTTTTGGCCTACCGTCTCGGAAAAGCTTTGAAATGCAAAAAT
>NW_023001200.1:0-826 GCF_900245975.1 Drosophila guanche | reverse complement strand
AGAACTTGTTTTTTAAGAACTAGTAACTTTGTAATTTTTAGTTTAATGTTTTTTCAGAGGTTGAGGTTTGTTTTTTTCACATAACCTAGTTATCTTAGATCTGGTTGTATGGAACTTTGTTTATCTGAAAAGTTTATTCATACTGATATCAAGTGGATCCAAACTCTGTGTGGTTTTGGTTCCAAACACCTTGTGTTTTTGCTTTACCTTCTAGGAAATATACAGATTTGAAATGCAAAAATGTTGATTTTTGTGAGGTATTTATTACGAAATTTGGACTTTAAAAACTCGGGAAGAGTTGGGTTTATTTTCTATGGCAGAACTTGTTTTTTAGGAACTTATTAAGGATGTAATTTTTAGTTTAAGGTTTTTTTCAGAGGTTGCGGTTTGTTTTTCCACATAACTTAAGAATCTGAATTTTGGTTGTAAAAAATTTTGATTATCCGAAAAGTTGATTGATACTGCTATATAATGGATCCAAACTCTGTGTGGTTTTGGCCTACCGTCTCGGAAAAGCTTTGAAATGCAAAAATGTGAATTGTTGTGAGATTTTTTTTTTTGAAATTTTGACTTTAAAAACTCGGGAAAAGTTGGTTTTATTTTCTATGGCAGAACTTGTTTTTTTAAGAACTAGTAATTTTGTAATTTTTGGTTTAAGGTTTGTTCAGAGGTTGCGGTTTGTTTTTTCACATAACTTAAGTATCTTAATTTTGGTTGTAAAAAACTTTGATTATCTGAAAAGTTGATTGATACTGCTATAAAATGGATTCAGACTGTGTGGTTTTGGCCTACCGTCTGGATAAAGCTTTGAAATGCAAAAATGTGG
>NW_023001199.1:0-826 GCF_900245975.1 Drosophila guanche | reverse complement strand
ACATCTTTAATAAGTTCCTAAAAAAAAGTTCTGCCATAGAAAATAAACCCGACTGTTCCCGAGTTTTTAAAGTCAATATTTCGACAATAAAAATCTCACAGCAACCAACATTTTTGCATTTCAAAGCTTTACCCAGACGGTAGGCCAAAACCACACACAGTTTGGATCAATTTTTTAGCAGTATCAATCAACTTTTCAGATAATGAAAGTTTTTTGCAACCAGATCTAAGATACTTAAGTTATGTGAAAAAACAAACCGATACTTCTAAAAAAACCTTAAACTAAAAATTACATCTTTAATAAGTTCCTAAAAAAAAGTTCTGCCATAGAAAATTAACCCTAATGTTCCCGAGTTTTTAAAGTCAATATTTCGACAATAAAAATCACACAACAACCAACATTTTTGCATTTCAAAGCTTTACCCAGACGGTAGGCCAAAACCACACACAGTTTGGATCAATTTGTTAGCAGTGTCAATCAACTTTTAGATAATCAAAGTTTTTTACAACCAGATCTAAGATACTTAAGTTATGTGAAAAAACAGACCGCAACCTCTGAAAAAACCTTAAATTAAAAATGACATCTTTAATAAGTTCCTAAAAAAAAGGTCTGCCATAGAAAATAAACCCGACTGTTCCCGAGTTTTTAAAGTCAATATTTCGACAATAAAAATCTCACAACAACCAACATTTTTGCATTTCAAAGCTTTACCCAGATGGTGGGCCAAAACCACACACAGTTTGGATCCATTTTATAGCAGTATCAATAGACTTTTCAGATAATCAAAGTTTTTTGCAAGCAGATCTAAGATACTTAAGTTATGTGA
>NW_023001198.1:0-826 GCF_900245975.1 Drosophila guanche | reverse complement strand
ACTTAAAATTACTTTCTTAATAAGTTCTTAAAAAACAAGTTCTGCCATAGAAAAAAAAAACCGAGTTTTTAAAGTCAAAATTTCGTACAAAATACCTCACAAAAATGAACATTTTTGCATTTTAAAGCTTTATCCAGACGGTAGGCCAAAACCACACAGAGTTTGGATCCATTTTATAGCAGTATCAATTAACTTTTCAGATAATCAAAGATTTTTACAACCAAAATTAAGATACTTAAGTTATGTGAAAAACCAACCGCAACCTCTGAAAAAACCTTAAACTAAAAATTACAAAATTGCTAGTTCTTAAAAAACAAGTTCTGCCATAGAAATTAAAACCAACTTTTCCCAAGTTTTTAAAGTCGAAATTTCGAAAAAAAAAAATCTCACATCAATCAACATTTTTGCATTTCAAAGCTTTACCCAGACGGTAGGCCAAAACCACACAGTTTGGATCCATTTTATAGAAGTATCAATCCACTTTTCAGATAATCAAAGTTTTTTACAACCAAAATTAAGATACTTAAGTTATGTGAAAAAACAAACCGCAACCTCTGTAAAAACCTTAAACTAAAAATTACATCCTTAATAAGATCCTAAAAAACAAGTTCTGCCATAGAAAATAATCCCGACTTTTCCCGAGTTTTTAAAGTAAAAATATCGAAAAAAAAATCTCACATCAAACAACATTTTTGCATTTCAAAGCTTTACCCAGACGGTAGGCCAAAACCACACAGTTTGGATCCATTTTAAAGGAGTATCAATCAACTTTTCAGATAATCAAAGTTTTTTACAACCAAAATTAAGATACTTAAGTTATGTGAAA
>NW_023001197.1:0-826 GCF_900245975.1 Drosophila guanche | reverse complement strand
AAAACTAAAAACGCCATTCTGTAGGGAATGGCCATATCTATCAGATCAATAAATTGGGATCCGATTGGATCATTATTATAGCCAGAAAGAATAAATTAATTAGCAGTGGCTAAACCCACACTGTCCTGCAGCTTTTGTTGTTCTTTTCACATTCTCTCATTCACACTCTGCTTCACTCGGCCTCTGCCTCTGCCGTCCCCCTGCCTCAGCCGACTTTAAACCACCCCCCCCCCCACAGCTTATATTTGTTTTATACCCGGTACTCGAAGAGTAAATAGGGTATATTGTATTTGTGCACAAAGTTAATGTATGTAACACACAGAAGGAATCGTTTCCGACCCCATAAAGTTTATATATTCTTGATCACCATCAATAGCCGAGTCGATTGAGCCCTGTCCGTCTGTCCGTCCGTCTTGTTGAGTACCTGAATCTCAGAGACTATAAAAGCTAGAGCCACCAAATTATGCATCCAGACTTCTGTATGCTCACACTGTTACAAGTGTATTTAAAAAATGTTCCCCGCCCCCATCCGCCCCCGCAAAAGGGCGAAAACCTCCCAAATCTACAATTTTAAAGATAGAATAAAACTAAAAACGCCATTCTGTAGGGAATGCCCCCCCCCCACACAGCTTATATTTGTTTTATACCCGGTACCCGAAGAGTAAATAGGGTATATTGTATTTGTGCACAAAGTTAATGTATGTAACACACAGAAGGAATCGTTTCCGACCCCATAAAGTGTATATATTCTTGATCACCATCAATAGCCGAGTCGATTGAGCCCTGTCTGTCTGTCCATCTGTCCGTCCGTCTGTCCGTCCGTCTT
>NW_023001196.1:0-827 GCF_900245975.1 Drosophila guanche | reverse complement strand
AGTATCTTAGATCTGGTTGTAAAAAACTTTGATTATCTGAAAAATTGATTGATACTGCTTTAAAATGGATCCAAACTCTGTGTGGTTTTGGCCTACCGTCTGGGTAAAGCTTTGAAATGCAAAAATGTTGATTTTTGTGAGGTATTTTTTACGAACTTTTGACTTTAAAAACTCGGGAAAAGTCGGGTTTATTTTTTTGTTTTGAAATTTTGACTTTGAAAACTTGGGAAAAGTCGGTTTTATTTTCTATGGCAGAACTTGTTTTTTTAAGGAACTTATTAAGGATTTAATTTTTAGTTTAAGGTTTTTTCAGAGGTTGCGGTTTGTTTTTTCACATAACTTAAGTATCTTAGATCTGGTTGTAAAAAGCTTTGATTATCTGAAAAGTTGATTGATACTGCTTTAAAATGGATCCAAACTCTGTGTGGTTTTGGCCTACCGTCTCGGAAAAGCTTTGAAATGCAAAAATGTTGATTGTTGTGAAATTTTTTTTTTCGAAATTTGTACTTTAAAAACTTGGGAAAAGTCGGTTTTATTTTCTATGGCAGAACTTGTTTTTTTAGGAACTTATTAAGGATGTAATTTTTAGTTTAAGGGTTTTTCAGAGGTTGCGGTTTGTTTCTTCACCTAACTTAAGTATCTTAATTTTCGTTGTAAAAAACTTTGATTATCTGAAAAGTTGATTGATACTGCTATAAAATTGATCCAAACTCTGTGTGGTTTTGGCCTACCGTCTGGGTAAAGCTTTGAAATGCAAAAATGTTGATTGTTGTGAGATTTTATGTTTTCGAAATTTTGACTTTAAAAACTCGGGAAAAGTCGGGTTT
>NW_023001195.1:0-827 GCF_900245975.1 Drosophila guanche | reverse complement strand
CCATGGTAAATAAAGCCATGGGTGTGCTTGGGTTTATAAAGAGGTGGTCAAAGGAATTTTATGACCCCTATATAACGCAGACTCTCTATATCTAGCTTGTTCGTCCGATTTTAGAATACGGCTCATGTGTATGGTGCCCTCAGTACAACATATATCAGGACCGTATTGAATCAGTACAGAAAAACTTTTTATTATTTTCCCTACGGAGCCTCAACTGGGATGCAACTGTGATACTGCCATCCTAACGTTGTAGACTTCTTTTAATAAATCTTCCATCCTTATTTACAGCATCTTTTTACGAACCACATTAAAAATACGTGTTGAACTAGTTCCCCCTACATCTGTCGGGACTGCACAACTCGGCGAATTTGAAATGCTAAGGGTAATCTGGGTGATCTTTGAAATAAGGAAACAAGGAAGGTGATACATCTAGCTTAATACGGAGTGTGCTTGGGAAATCCCAAAATACGAGCCTAATTAATTCTCTCTACCACATTATATCCTCAACTAACTTCCTTCCTCTTCTTAAATCTGTTATACCAGCCTACCTCTCACGTAGTTAGTTTCATTTTAGCTTTGTCTTGTTTCTGACTTTGATAGTTTTGCTTGCTTAGCTATACTTGCTCTAGTTTAGTTGTGTTTAGTTCTAATTTTCCTCGAATATTAGCCTAACATCTATCTTTCCTGCATGCTCGCGACCGGTTCGGTTAATCGCGCCGCGCGTCATGCGGCAGCGCCCCTCGGTCGGTTGGGCGGAAGGAGGGCTGCGTTCTGCTGGGTTCCGCTCGTAACAGGCTTTGGCTTGGTGTCGCATGGGCCACTTGATG
>NW_023001194.1:0-827 GCF_900245975.1 Drosophila guanche | reverse complement strand
AACAAACCGCAACCTCTGAAAAAACCTTAAACTTAAAATTACTTCCTTAATAAGTTCTTAAAAAACAAGTTCTGCCATAGAAAATAAAAAACCGACTTCTCCCGAGTTTTTAAAGTAAAAATTTCGTACAAAATACCTCACAAAAATCAACATTTTTGCATTTCAAAGCTTTACCCAGACGGTAGGCCAAAATCACACACAGTTTGGATCCATTTTATAGCAGAATCAATCAACTTTTCTGATAATCAAAGTGTTTTGCAACCAGATCTTAGATACTTAGGTTATGTGAAAAAACAAACCGCAACCTCTGAAAAACCCTTAAACTTAAAATTACATCTTTAATAAGTTCCTAAAAAATAAGTTCTGACATAGAAAATAAACCCGACTTTTCCCGAGTTTTTAAAGTCAAAATTTCGAAAACAAAAAATCTCACAACAATCAACATTTTTGCATTTCAAAGCTTTACCCAGACGGTAGGCCAAAACCACACAGAGTTTGGATCCAGTTTACAGCAGAATCAATCAACTTTTCTGATAATCAAAGTTTTTTGCAACCAGATCTTAGATACTTAAGTTATGTGAAAAAACAAACCGCCACCTCTGAAAAAACCTTAAACTAAAAATTGTTCCCTTAATAAGTTCTTAAAAAACAAGTTCTGCCATAGAAAATAAACCCCACTTTTCCCAAATTTTTAAAGTCAAAATTTCGAAAACAAAAAATCTCACAACAATCAACGTTTTTGCATTTCAAAGCTTTACCCAGACGGTGGGCCAAAACCACATAGAGTTTGGATCCATTTTATAGCAGTATCAATCAACTTTTCAGAT
>NW_023001193.1:0-827 GCF_900245975.1 Drosophila guanche | reverse complement strand
TACTTTAAAAACTCGGGAAAAGTCGGTTTTATTTTCTATGGCAGAACTTGTTTTTTAAGAACTTATTAAGGAAGTAATTTTAAGTTTAAGGTTTTTTGAGAGGTTGCGGTTTGTTTTTTCACATAACTTAAGTATCTTAATTTTCGTTGTAAAAAATCTTGAGTATCTGAAAAGTTGATTGATACTGCTATAAAATTCATCCAAACTGTTTGTTGGTTTGACCTACCGTCTCGGAAAAGCTTTGAAATGCAAAAATGTGGATTGTTGTAAGATTTTTTTTCGAAATTTTTAGTTTAAAAACTCGGGAGAAGTCGGTTTTATTTTCTATGACAGAACTTGATTTTTAAGAACCAGTATTTTTGTAATTTTTAGTTTAAGGTTTTTTCAGAGGTTGCGCTTTGTTTTTTCACATAACTTAAGTATCTTAATTTTGGTTGTAAAAACTTTGATTATCTGAAAAGTTGATTGCTACTGCTTTAAAATGGATCCAAACTCTGTGTAGTTTTGACCTACCGTCTCGGAAAAGCTTTGAAATGCAAAAATGTTGATTGATGTGAGATTTATTTTTTTTGATATTTTTACTTTAAAAACTCGGGAAAAGTCGTGTTTATTTTGTATGGCAGAACTAGTTTTTTAGAAACTTATTAAGGAAGTTATTTTTAGTTTAAGGTTTTTTCAGAGGTTGCGGTTTGTTTTTTCACATAACTTAAGTATCTAAGATCTGGTTGCAAAAAACTTTGATTATCTGAAAAGCTGATTGATTCTGCTGTAAAATGGATCCAAACTCTGTGTGGTTTTGGCCTACCGTCTGGGTAAAGCTTTGAAAT
>NW_023001192.1:0-827 GCF_900245975.1 Drosophila guanche | reverse complement strand
TACCGTCTCGAAAAGCTTTGAAATGCAAAAATGTGGATTGTTGTGATATTTTTTTTTCGAAATTTTGACTTTAAAAACTCGGGAAAAGTTGGATTTATTTTCTATGGCAGAACTTGTTTTTTAAGAACTAGCAATTTTGTAATTTTTCGTTTAAGGTTTTTTCAGAGGTTGCGGTTCGTTTTTTCACATAACTTAAGTATCTTAATTTTGGATGTAAAAAACTTTGATTATCTGAAAAGTTGATTGATACTGCTATTAAATGGATTCAAACTCTGTGTGGTTTTGGCCTACCGTCTGGGTAAAGCTTTAAAATGCAAAAATGTTCATTTTTGTGAGGTATTTTGTACGAAATTTTGACTTTAAAAACTCGGGTTTTTTTTTCTATGGCAGAACTTGTTTTTTAAGAACTTATTAAGAAAGTAATTTTAAGTTTAAGGTTTTTTCAGAGGTTGCGGTTTGTTTTTTTTTTCATAACATAAGTATCTTAGATCTGGTTGCAAAAAAATTTTGATTATCTGAAAAGTTGATTGATTCTGCTATAAAATGGATCCAAACTCTGTGTGGTTTTGGCCTAAAGTCTCGGAAAAGCTTTGAAATGCAAAAATGTGGATTGTTGTGAGATTTTTTGTTTTTCGAACTTTTGACTTTAAAAACTCGGGAAAAGTTGGTTTTATTTTCTATGGCAGAACTTGTTTTTTAAGAACTAGCAATTTTGTATTTTTTAGTTTAAGGTTTTTTCAGAGGTTTCGGTTTGTTTTTTCACATAACTTAAGTATCTTAACTGTGGTTGTAAAAAACTTTGATTATCTGAAAAGTTGATTGATTTT
>NW_023001191.1:0-827 GCF_900245975.1 Drosophila guanche | reverse complement strand
CCGCCCCCACAAAAGAGCGAAAACCTTCCAAATCTACAATTTTAAAGATAGAAGAAAACTAAAAACGCCATTTTGTAGGGAATGGTCATATCTATCAGATCAATAAATTGGGATCCGATTGGATCATTATTATAGCCAGAAAGAAAAAATTAATTAGCAGTGGCTAAACCCACACTGTCCTGCAGCTTTTGTTGTTCTTTTCACATTCTCTCATTCACACTCTGCTTCACTCGGCCTCTGCCGACTTTAAAACACCCTCCCCCCACCCCCCCTCTCGAAGCGTATATTTGTTTTATACCCGGTACTCGAAGAGTAAATAGGGTATATTGTATTTGTGCACAAAGTTAATGTATGTAACACACAGAAGGAATCGTTTCCGACCCCATAAAGTGTATATAATCTTGATCACCATCAATAGCCGAGTCGATTGAGCCCTGTCTGTCCGTCCGTCTGTCCTTCCGATTGTCCGTCCGTCTTGTTGAGCACCTGAATCTCAGAGACTACAAAAGCTAGAGCTACCAAATTTTGCATCCAGACTTCTGTATGCTCACACTGTTACAAGTGTATTTAAAAAATATTCCCCACCCCATTCCGCCCCCGCAAAAGGGCGAAAACCTTCCAAATCTACAATTTTAAAGATAGAAGAAAACTAAAAACGCCATTTTGTAGGGAATGGTCATATCTATCAGATCAATAAATTGGGATCCGATTGGATCATTATTAAAGCCAGAAAGAAGAAATTAATTAGCAGTGGCTAAACCCACACTGTCCTGCAGCTTTTGTTGTTCTTTTCACATTCTCTCATTCACACTCTGCTTCACTCGGCC
>NW_023001190.1:0-827 GCF_900245975.1 Drosophila guanche | reverse complement strand
AAAGCTTTGAAATGCAAACATGTTGATTTTTGTGAGGTATTTTTTACAAAATTTTGACTTTAAAAATTCGGGAAAAGTCGGGTTTATTTTCTATGGAAGAACTTTTCTTTTAAAAATTTTCAAAGTTTGTTACTTTTTTTTTTAAGGTTTTTTAGAAGTAGCGGTTTGTTTTTTCACATAACTTAACCATCTTAGACCTGGTTGTAAAGAACTTTGATTACTTTGATTTTTCATAGGTTGCGGTTTGTTTTTTCACATAACTTAAGTATCTTAATTTTGGTTGTAAAAAACTTTGATTATCTGAAAAGTTGATTGATACTGCTATTAAATGGATCCAAACTGTTTGTGGTTTTGGCCTACGGTCTCGGAAAAGCTTTGAAATGCAAAAATGTTGATTGTTGTGAGATTTTTTTTTCTCGAAATTTTGACTTTAAAAACTCGGGAAAAGTCGGTTTTATTTTCTATGGCAGAACTTGTTCTTTTAAGAACTAGTAATTTTGTAATTTTTAGTTTAAGGTTTTTTCAGAGGTTGTGGTTTGATTTTTCACATAACTTAAGTATCTTAATTTTGGTTGTAAAAACCCTTGATTATCTGAAAAGTTGATGGATACTGCTATTAAATGGATCCAAACTTTTTGTGGTTTTGGCCTACCGTCTCGGAAAAGCTTTGAAATGCAAAAATGTTGATTTTTGTGAGATTTTTTTTTCTCGAAATTTTTACTTTAAAAACTCGGGAAAAGTCGGTTTTATTTTCTATGGCAGAACTTGTTTTTTAAGAACTAGTAATTTTGTAGTTTTTAGGTTAAGGTTTTTTCAGAGATTGTGGT
>NW_023001189.1:0-827 GCF_900245975.1 Drosophila guanche | reverse complement strand
ACTTTTTCCGAGTTTTTAAAGTCAAAATTTCGTAAATTGTACCTCACAAAAATCAACATTTTTGCATTTCAAAGCTTTACCCAGACAGTAGGCCAAAACCACACAGAGTTTGGATCTATTTTATAGCAGAATCAATCAACTTTTCAGATAATCAAAGTTTTTTGCAATCAGATCTAAGATACTTAAGTTATGTGAAAAAACCGCAACCTCTGAAAACCCCTTAAACTAAAAATTACAAAATTTATAGTTCTTAAATAACAAGTTCTGCCATAGAAAATAAAGCCGACTTTTTCCGAGTTTTTAAAGTAAAAATTTGGAAAAAAAAAATCTCACAACAATCCACATTTTTGAATTTCAAAGCTTTTCCGAGACGGTAGGCCAAAACCACACAGAGTTTGGATCCATTTTATAGCAGTATCAATCAACTATTCAGATAATCAAAGTTTTTTACAACCAAAATTAAGATACTTAAGATATGTGAAAAAACAAACCGCAACCTCTGAAAAAACCTTAAACTTAAAATTACTTCCTTAATAAGTTCTTAAAAATCAAGTTCTGCCACAGAAAATAAACTCGACTTTTCCCGAGTTTTTAAAGTAAAAATTTCGAAAACAAAAAATCTCACAAAAATCAACATTTTTGAATTTCAAAGCTTTACCCAGTAGGCCAAAACCACACAGAGTTTGGATCCATTTTATAGTAGAATCAATCAACTTTTCAGATAATCAAAGTTTTTTTCAATCAGATCTAAGATACTTAAGTTATGTGAAAAAACCGCAACCTCTGAAAACCCCTTAAAGTAAAAATTACTTCCTTAATAAGTTCTT
>NW_023001188.1:0-827 GCF_900245975.1 Drosophila guanche | reverse complement strand
GCTCAACAAGACGGACGGACAGACGGACAGACAGACAGGGCTCAATCGACTCGGCTATTGATGGTGATCAAGAATATATACACTTTATGGGGTCGGAAACGATTCCTTCTGTGTGTTACATACATTAACTTTGTGCACAAATACAATATACCCTATTTACTCTTCGACTACCGGGTATAAAACAAATATAAGCTGTGTGAGGGGGGGGGTTGGTTAAAAGTCGGCAGAGGCAGAGGCCGAGTGAAGCAAAATGTGAATGAGAGAATGTGAAAAGAACAACAAAAGCTTCAGGACAGTGTGGGTTTAGCCACTGCTAATTAAGTTCTTCTTTCTGGCTATAATAATGATCCAATCGGTTCCCAATTTGGTAATCTGATAGATATGGCCATTCCCTACAGAATTTTCTTTTCTTCTATCTTTAAATTGTGGTGATCTGATAGATATGGCCATTCCCTACAGAATGGCGTTTTTAGTTTTCTTTTATCTTTAAAATTTTAGATTTGGGAGGTTTTTGCCCTTTTGCGTGGGCGGAAGGGGCGGGGCACATTTTTTAAATACACTTGTAACAGTGTGAGCATACAGAAGTCTGGATGCAACATTTGGTGGCTCTAGCTTTAATAGTCTCTGCGATTCAGGTGCTCAACAAGACGGACGGACAGACGGACAGACGGACAGACGGACGGACAGACAGACAGGGCTCAATCGACTCGGCTATTGATGGTGATCAAGAATATATACACTTTATGGGGTCGGAAACGATTCCTTCTGTGTGTTACATACATTAACTTTGTGCACAAATACAATATACCCTATTTACTCTTCGACTA
>NW_023001187.1:0-827 GCF_900245975.1 Drosophila guanche | reverse complement strand
AAACAAGTTCTGCCATAGAAAAAAAAACCCGAGTTTTTAAAGTCAAAATTTCGTACAAAATACCTCACAAAAATGAACATTTTTGCATTTTAAAGCTTTACCCAGACGGTAGGCCAAAACCACACAGAGTTTGGATCCATTTTATAGCAGAATCAATCAACTTTTCAGATAATCAAAGTTTTTTACAACCAAATTTAAGACACTTAAGTTATGTGAAAAACCAACCGCAACATCTGAAAAAACCTTAAACTAAAAATTACTTCCTTAATAAGTTCCTAAAAAACAAGTTCTGCCAAAGAAAATAAACCCAACTTTTCCCGAGTTTTTAAAGTAAAAATATCGAAAAAAAAATCTCACATCAATTAACATTTTTGCATTTCAAAGGCTTATCCAGACGGTAGGCCAAAACCACTCAGTTTGGATCCATTTTATAGCAGTATCAATCAACTTTTCAGATAATCAAAGTTTTTTACAAACAAATTTAAGATACTTAAGTTATGTGAAAAAACAAACCGAAACCTCTAAAAAACCTTAAACTAAAAATTACAAAATTGCTAGTTCTTAAAAAACAAGTTCTGCAAAAGAAAATAAACCCAACTTTTCCCGAGTTTTTAAAGTCAAAATTTCGAAAAAAAAATCTCACAACAATCCACATTTTTGCATTTCAAAGCTTTTCCGAGACGGTAGGCCAAAACCACACAGAGTTTGGATCCATTTTATAGCAGAATCAATCAACTTTTCAGATAATCAAAGTTTTTTACAACCAAAATTAAGATACTTAAGTTATGTGAAAAAACGAACCGCAACCTCTGAAAAAACCTTAAACT
>NW_023001186.1:0-827 GCF_900245975.1 Drosophila guanche | reverse complement strand
AACTTTGATTATCTGAAAAGTTGATTGATACTGCTATAAAGTGGATCCAAACTGTGTGTGGTTTTGGCCTACCGTCTGGGTAAAGCTTTGAAATGCAAAAATGTTGATTGTTGTGAGATTTTTATTGTCGAAATTTTGACTTTAAAAACTCGGGAAAAGTCGGGTTTATTTTCTATGGCAGATCTTTTCCTATAAGAATATTTAGAGTTTGTACATTTTTGTTTAAGGTTTTTTTAGAAGTAGCGGTTTGTTTTTTCACATAACCTAAGTATCTTAGATCTGGTTGCAAAGAACTTTGATTATCTGAAAAGTTGATTGATACTGCTATAAAGTGGATCCAAACTGTGTGTGGGTTTGGCCTAACGTCTCGGAAAACCTTTGAAATGCAAAAATGTGGATTGTTGTGAGGTATATTTAACGAAATTTTGACATCAAAAACTCAGGAAGAATCGGGTTTATTTTCTATGGCAGATCTTTTCCTATAAGAATTTTTAAAGTTTGTACATTTTTTTTTAAGGTTTTTTTAGAAGTAGCGGTATGTTTTTTCACATAACTTAAGTATCTTAGATCTGGTTGCAAAGAACTTTGATTATCTGAAAAATTGATTGATACTGCTATAAAGTGGATGCAAACTGTGTGTGGTTTTGGCCTACCGTCTGGGTAAAGCTTTGAAATTCAAAAATGTTGATTGTTGTGAGATTTTTTTTTTCGAAATTTTGACTTTAAAAACTCGGGAAGAGTCGGGTTTATTTTCTATGGCAGAACTTGTTTTTTAAGAACTTATTAAGGATGTAATTTTTAGTTTAAGGTTTTTTTAGAAGTAGCGA
>NW_023001185.1:0-827 GCF_900245975.1 Drosophila guanche | reverse complement strand
AAGTGTATTTAAAAAATGTGCCCCGCCCCATTCCGACCCCGCAAAAGGGCGAAAACCTCCCAAATCTACAATTTTAAAGATAGAAGAAAACTAAAAACGCCATTCTGTAGGGAATGGCCATATCTATCAGATCAATAAATTGGGATCCGATTGGATCATTATTATAGCCAGAAAGAAGAAATTAATTAGCAGTGGCTAAGCCCACACTGTCCTGCAGCTTTTGTTGTTCCTTTCACATTCTCTCATTCACACTCTGCTTCACTCGGCCTCTGCCTCTGCCGTCCCTCTGCCTCTGCCGACTTTTTATATTTGTTTTATACCCGGTACTCGAAGAGTAAATAGGGTATATTGTATTTGTGCACAAAGTTAATGTATGTAACACACAGAAGGAATCGCTTATGACCCCATAAAGTGTATATATTCTTGATCATATATATATATATAAAATATATGTATATATCATATAGATCATATATATATATGCTTGATCCGCCCCATTCCGCCGCCGCAAAAGGGCGAAAACCTCCCAAATCTACAATTTTAAAGATAAAAGAAAACTAAAAACGCCACTCTGTAGGGAATGGCCATATCTATCAGATCAATAAATTGGGATCCAATTGGACCATTATTATAGCCAGAAAGAAGAAATTAATTAGCAGTGGCTAAACCCACACTGTCCTGCAGCTTTTGTTGTTTTTTTCACATTCTCTCATTCACACTCTGCTTCACTCGGCCTCTGCCTCTGCCGTCCCTCTGCCTCTGCCGTCCCTCTGCCTCTGCCGACTTTTAACCACCCTCCCCCCCCCCCCCCCCCCCCCCCCCCCCCC
>NW_023001184.1:0-827 GCF_900245975.1 Drosophila guanche | reverse complement strand
AAAATTAAGATACTTAAGTTATGTGAAAAACCAACCGCAACATCTGAAAAAACCTTTAACTAAAAATTACAAAATTACTAGTTCTTAAAAAACAAGTTCTGCCATAGAAAATAAAACCGACTTTTCCCGAGTGTTTAAAGTCAAAATTTCGAAGAAAACAAAAATGTCACAACAATCAACATTTTTGCATTTCAAAGCTTTTCCGAGACGGTAGGCCAAAACCACAAACAGTTTGGATCCATTTAATAGCAGTATCAATCAACTCTTTAGATAATCAAAGCTTTTTACAACCAAAATTAACATACTTAAGTTATGTGAAAAAACAAACCACAACCTCTGAAAAAACCTTAAACTAAAAATTACAAAATTACTAGTTCTTAAAAAACAAGTTCTGCCATAGAAAATAAAACCAACTTTTCCCGAGTTTTTAAAGTCAAAATTTCGAAAAAAAAATCTCACATCAATCCACATTTTTGCATTTCAAAGCTTTTCCGAGACGGTAGGCCAAAACCACACAGAGTTTGGATCCACTTTATAGCATTATCAATCAACTTTTCAGATAATCAAAATTTTTTAAAACCAAAATTAAGATACTTAAGTTATGTGAAAAAACGAACCGCAACCTCTGAAAAACCTTAAACTAAAAATTACAAAATTTGCTAGTTCTTAAAAAACAAGTTCTGCCATAGAAAATAAAACCAACTTTTCCCGAGTTTTTAAAGTCAAAATTTCGAAGAAAACAAAAATTTCACAACAATCAACATTTTTGCATTTCAAAGCTTTTCCGAGACGGTAGGCCAAAACCACAAACAGTTTGGATCCATTTA
>NW_023001183.1:0-828 GCF_900245975.1 Drosophila guanche | reverse complement strand
AACCTCTGAAAAAACCTTAAACAAAAAATTACTTTCTTAATAAATTCTTAAAAAAAAATTTCTTCCTCAGAAAATAAACCCGAGTTTTCCCGAGTTTTTAAAGTCAAAATTTCGAAGAAAAAAAATCTCACAACAATCAACATTTTTGCATTTCAAAGCTTTGCCCAGACGGTAGGCCAAAACCACACACAGTTTTGATCCACTTCATAGCAGCATCAATCAACTTTTCAGATAATCAAAGTTTTTACAACCAGACCTTAGATACGTAAGTTATGTGCAAAAACAAACCGCAATCTCTGAAAAAACCTTAAACTAAAATTACATCCTTAATAAATTCTTAAAAAACAAGTTCTGCCATAGAAAATAAACCCGACTTTTCCCGAGTTTTTAAAGTCAAAAGTTCGTAAAAGTACCTCACAAAAATCAACATTTTTGCATTTCAAAGCTTTACCTAGACTGTAAGCCAAAACCACACAGAGTTTGGATCCACTTTATAGCAGTATCAATCAACTTTTCAGATAATCAAAGTTCTTCACAACCAGATCTAAGATACTTAAGTTATGTGAAAAATCAGATCGCAACCTCTGAAAAAACCTTAAACTAAAAATTACTTTCTTAATAATGTCTTAAAAAAAAAGTTCTGGCATAGATAATAGACCCGACTTTTCCCGAATTCTTAAAGTCAAAATTTCGTACAAAATACCTCACAAAAATCAACATTTTTGCATTTCAAAGCTTTACCCAGACGGTAGGCCAAAGCCACACAGAGTTTGGATCCACTTTATAGCAGTACCAATCAACTTTTCAGATAATCAAAGTTCTGGACAA
>NW_023001182.1:0-828 GCF_900245975.1 Drosophila guanche | reverse complement strand
AATGTGGATTGTTGTGAGATTTTTTTTTTCGAAATTCTGACCTTAAAAACTCGGGAAATGTCGGATTTATTTTCTATGGCAGAACTTGTTTTTTAAGAACCAGCAATTTTGAAATTTTTAGTTTAAGGTTTTTTCAGAGGTTGCGGTTTGTTTTTTCACATATCTTAAGTATCTTAATTTTGGTTGTAAAAAACTTTGCTTATCTGAATAGTTGATTGATACTGCTATAAAATGGATCCAAACTCTGTGTGGTTTTGGCCTACCGTCTGGGTAAAGCTTTGAAATGCAAAAATGTTGATTGTTGTGAGATTTTTTGTTTTCGAAATTTTTACTTTAAAAACTCGGGAAAAGTCGGGTTTATTTTCTGTGAAAAACTTGTTTTTTAAGAACTTATTAAGGAAGTAATTTTTACGTTAAGGGGTTTTCAGAGGTTGCGGTTTTTTCACATAACTTAAGTATCTTAGATCTGATTGCAAAAAACTTTGCTTATCTGAATAGTTGATTGATACTGCTATAAAATGGATCCAAACTCTGTGTGGTTTTGGCCTACCGTCTGGGTAAAGCTTTGAAATGCAAAAATGTATATTTTTGTGAGGTATTTTTAACGAATTTTTGACTTTAAAACTCGAGAAAAGTCGGGTTTATTTTCTATGGCAGAACTTGTTTTTTAAGAACTTATTAAGGAAGTAATTTTTAGTTTAAGGTTTTTTCAGAGGTTGCGGTTTGTTTTTTCACATAACTTAAGTATCTTAATTTTGGTTGTAAAAAACTTTGATTATCTGAAAAGTTGATTGATTCTGCTATAAAATGAATCCAAATTCTGTGTGG
>NW_023001181.1:0-828 GCF_900245975.1 Drosophila guanche | reverse complement strand
AAGGATGTAATTTTTAGTTTAAGGCTTTTTCAGAGGTTGCGGTTTGTTTTTTTACAAACCTTAAGTATCTTAGATCTGGTTGCAAAAAACTTTGATTATCTGAAAAGTTGATTGATACTGCTATAAAATGGATCCAAACTGTTTGTGGTTTTGGCCTACCGTCTGGGTTAAGCTTTGAAAGGCAAAAATGTGGATTGTTTTGAGATTTTTTTTTCGAAATTTTTACTTTAAAAACTCGGGAGACGTCGGTTTTATTTTCTATGGCAGAACTTGTTTTTTAGGAACTTATTTAGGTTGTAATTTTTAGTTTAAGGTTTTTTCAGAGGTTGCGGTTTGTTGTTTTACATAACTTAAGTATCTTAGATCTGGTTGCAAAAAAACTTTGATTATCTGAAAAGTTGATTGATTCTGTCATAAACTGGATCCAAACTCTTTGTGGTTTTGACCTACCGTCTAAGTAAAGCTTTGAAAAGCAAAAATGTTGATTGTTGTGAGATTTTTTTTTCGAAATTTTGACTTTAAAAACTCGGGAAAAGTCGGGTTTATTTTCTATTACAGTACTTGTTTTTTAGGAACTTATTAAGGATGTAATTTATAGTTTAAGGCTTTTTCAGAGGTTGCGGTTTGTTTTTTACAAACCTTAAGTATCTTAGATCTGGTTGCAAAAAACTTTGATTATCTGAAAAGTTGATTGATACTGCTATAAAATGGATCCAAACTGTTTGTTGTTTTGGCCTACCGTCTGGGTAAAGCTTTGAAATGCAAAAATGTTGATTGATGTGAGATTTTTTTTTTCGATATTTTTACTTTAAAAACTCGGGAAAAGTC
>NW_023001180.1:0-828 GCF_900245975.1 Drosophila guanche | reverse complement strand
TTTAAAATTGTAGATTTGGGAGGTTTTCGCCCTTTTGCGGGGGCGGAATGGGGCGGGGCACATTTTTTAAATACACTTGTAACAGTGTGAGCATACAGAAGTCTGGATGCAAAATTTGGTAGCTCTAGCTTTTATAGTCTCTGACATTCAGGTGCTCAACAAGACGGACGGACGGACGGAAGGACAGACGGACAGACAGACAGGGCTCAATCGACTCGGCTATTGATGGTGATCAAGAATATATACACTTTATGGGGTCGGAAACGATTCCTTCTGTGTGTTACAAACATTAACTTTGTGCACAAATACAATATACCCTATTTACTCTTCGAGTACCGGGTATAAAACAAATATAAGCTGCGTGAGGGGGGGTGGTTTAAAGTCGGCAGAGGCAGAGGGACGGCACAGGCAGAGGCCGAGTGAAGCAGAGTGTGAATGAGAATGTGAAAAGAACAACAAAAGCTGCAGGACAGAGGCAGAGGCCGAGTGAAGCAGAGTGTGAATGAGAGAATGTGAAAAGAACAACAAAAGCTGCAGGACAGTGTGGGTTTAGCCACTGCTAATTAATTTCTTCTTTCTGGCTATAATAATGATCCAATCGGATCCCAATTTGGCGATCAGATATATATGGCCATTCCCTACAGAATGGCGTTTTTAGTTTTCTTCTATCTTCAAAATTGTAGATTTGGGATGTTTTCGCCCTTTTGAGGGGGCGGAATGGGGCGGGGCACATTTTTTAAATACACTTGTAACAGTGTGAGCATACAGAAGTCTGGATGCAAAGTTTGGTAGCTCTAACTTTTATAGTCTCTGAGATTCAGGTGCTCA
>NW_023001179.1:0-828 GCF_900245975.1 Drosophila guanche | reverse complement strand
AAATTAAGATATTTAAGTTATGTGAAAAAACAAACCGCAACCTCTGAAAAAACCTTAAACTTAAAATTACATCCTTAATAAGTTCCTAAAAAACAAGTTCTGCCATTGAAAATAAAACCGACTTTTCCCAAGTTTTTAAAGTCAAAATTTCGAAAAAAAAAAGTCTCACAACAATCAACATTTTTGCATTTCAAAGCGTTACCCAGACGGTAGGCCAAAACCACACAGAGTTTGGATCCATTTTATAGCAGTATCAATCAACATTTCAGATAATCAAAGTTTTTTACAACCAGATCTAAGATACTTAAGTTATGTGAAAAAACCAACCGCAACCTTTGAAAAAATTTTAACTTAAAATAAATTCCTTAATAAATTCTTAAAAAACAAGTTCTGGCATAGAAAGTAATAATAATATCAATCAACTTTTCAGATAATCAAAGTTTTTTACAACCAAAATTAAGATATTTAAGTTATGTGAAAAAACAAACCGCAACCTCTGAAAAAACCTTAAACTTAAAATTACATCCTTAATAAGTTCCTAAAAAACAAGTTCTGCCATTGAAAATAAAACCGACTTTTCCCAAGTTTTTAAAGTCAAAATTTCGAAAAAAAAAGTCTCACAACAATCAACATTTTTGCATTTCAAAGCTTTACCCAGACGGTAGGCCAAAACCACACAGAGTTTGGATCCATTTTACAGCAGAATCAATCAACTTTTCTGATAATCAAAGTTTTTTGCAACCAGATCTTAGATACTTAAGTTATGTGAAAAAACAAACGCCAACCTCTGAAAAAACCTTAAACTTAAAATTACTTCCTTAATAAGTT
>NW_023001178.1:0-828 GCF_900245975.1 Drosophila guanche | reverse complement strand
AAAATACATCACAAAAATCAACATTTTTGCTTTTCAAAGCTTTACTTAGACGGTAGGTCAAAACCACAAAGAGTTTGGATGCAGTTTATGACAGAATCAATCAACTTTTCAGATAATCAAAGTTTTTTGCAACCAGATCTAAGGTACTTGAGTTATGTAAAAAAAACAAACCGCCACCTCTGAAAAAACCTTAAACTAAAAATTATAACCTTAATAAGTTCCTAAAAAACAAGTTCTGCCAAAGAAAATAAACCCGACTTTTCCCGAGTTTTTAAAGTAAAAATATCGAAAAAAAAATCTCACATCAATCAACATTTTTGCATTTCAAAGCTTAACCCAGACGGTAGGCCAAAACCACACTGAGTTTGGATCCATTTTATAGCAGTAGCAATCAACTTTTCAGATAATCAAAGTTTTTTACAACCAAAATTAAGATACTTAAGTTATGTGAAAAAACAAACCGCAACCTCTGAAAAAACCGTAAAAATAAAATTACTTACTTACCTAGTTCTTAAAAAGCAAGTTCTGCCATAGAAAATAGACCCGAGTTTTTAAAGTCAAAATTTCGTACAATATACCTCACAAAAATCAACATTTTTGCATTTCAACGCTTTACCCAGACGGTAGGCCAAAACCACACAGAGTTTGGATCCATTTTATAGCAGAATCAATCAACTTTTCTGATAGTCAAAGTTTTTTTGCAACCAGATCTTAGATACTTAAGTTATGTGAAAAAACAAACCGCAACCTCTGAAAAAACCTTAAACTAAAAATTACAAAATTGCTAGTTCTTAAAAAACAAGTTCTGGCATAGAAAATAAAACCGAC
>NW_023001177.1:0-828 GCF_900245975.1 Drosophila guanche | reverse complement strand
ATGTCTGATACTTTATTTGGTTGGATATGTGTATAGTTGTTACTATATACGAATAATATTGAAGTGTTTGTGTGTTTCTTGTATTAAAATACGAGAACAAATGACTACTAAGAGGCACTCCCTATTGAAGGCACCCGATTTGCGGAAGCCGTGGCAAAAAACCTCTATAGGGAGTGGTGTCGTGCTTGGTATATTTCATATGATAAACAATTTAAAATTTGTCCTTTCATATGATATGGGGAAAATACCTAGATGGCAATGTCTGATACTTTATATGGTTTGATATGTATATAATTGTTACTATATACGAATAATATTGAAGTGTTTGTGTGTTTCTTGTATTATAATACGAGAACAAATGACTACTAAGAGGCACTCCCTATTGAAGGCACCCCATTTTGCGGAAGCCGTGGCAAAAAACCTCTATAGGGAGTGGTGTCGTGCTTGGTATATTTCATATGATGAAAAATTTAAAATTTGTCTTTGCATATGATATGGGGAACATACCTAGCCGGCAATGTCTGATACTTTATTTGGTTGGATATGTGTATAGTTGTTACTATATACGAATAATATTGAAGTGTTTGTGTGTTTCTTGTATTAAAATACGAGAACAAATGACTGGTAAGGGGCACTCTCGATTGTAATCACCCGATTTGCGGAAGCCGTGGCAGAAAACCTTTATAGGGAGTTGTGTCGTGCTTGGTATATTTCATATGATGAACAATTTAAAATTTGTCCTTACATATGATATGGGGAAAATACCTAGATGGCAATGTCTGATACTTTATATGGTTTGATATGTATATAATTGTTTCTATTTACGAA
>NW_023001176.1:0-829 GCF_900245975.1 Drosophila guanche | reverse complement strand
TAGAAAATAAAACCGACTTTTCCCGAGTTTTTAAAGTTAAAATTTCGAAGAAAAAAAAAATCTCACAACAATCAACATTTTTGCATTTCAAAGCTTTTCCGAGACGGTAGGCCAAAACCACAAACAGTTTGGATCCATTTAATAGCAGTATCAATCAACTTTTTAGATAATCAAGGTTTTTTACAACCAAAATTAAGATTAAGTAAGATTAAGGTAAGTTATGTAAAAAAACAAACCGAAACCTCTGAAAAAACCTTAAACTTAAAATTACTTTCTTAATAAGTTCCTAAAAAACAAGTTCTGCCATAGAAAATAAACCCGAGTTTTTAAAGTCAAAATTTCGTTCAAATACCTCACAAAAATGAACATTTTTGCATTTTAAAGCTTTACCGAGACGGTAGGCCAAACCCACACAGAGTTTGGATCCATTTTATAGCAGAATCAATCCAATTTTTAGATAATCAAAGTTTTTTACAACCAAAATTAAGATCCTTAAGTTATGTGAAAAACCAAACCGAAACCTCTGAAAAAACCTTAAACTTAAAATTACAAAATTGCTAGTTCTTAAAAAACAAGTTCTGCCATAGAAAATAAAACCAACTTTTCCCGAGTTTTTAAAGTCAAAATTTAGAAAAAAAAAATCTCACAACAATCCACATTTTTGCATTTCAAAGCTTTTCCGAGACGGTAGGCCAAAACCACACAGAGTTTGGATCCATTTTATAGCAGAATCAATCAACTTTTCAGATAATCAAAGTTTTTTTGCAACCAGATCTAAGATACTTAAGTTATGAAAAAAAAAAAAACAAACCGCAAGCTCTAAAAAAAA
>NW_023001175.1:0-829 GCF_900245975.1 Drosophila guanche | reverse complement strand
TTACTTTAAAAACTCGGGAAAAGTCGGGTTTTTTTCTATGGCAGAACTTTATTTTTAAGAATTTATTAAGAAAGTAATTTTTTGTTTAAGGTTTTTTCAGAGGTAGCGATTTGTTTTTTCACATAACTTAAGTATCCTAATTTTGTTGTAAAAACTTTGATTATCTGAAAAGTTTATTGATACTGCTATAAAATGGATCAAAACTCTGTGTGGTTTTGGCCTACCGTCTGGGTAAAGCTTTGAAATGCAAAAATGTTGATTGTTGTGAGATTTTTTTTTTCGAAATTTTTACTTTAAAAACTCGGGAAAAGTCGGGTTTATTTTCTATGGCAGAACTTGTTTTTTTAAGAATTTTCAAAGTTTGTAAATTTTTTTGTTTACGATTTTTAAGAAGTAGCGCTTTGTTTTTTCACATAACTTAAGTATCTTAATTTTTGTTGTAAAAACTTAGGTTATCTGAAAAGCTGATTGATACTGCTATAAAACGGATCCAAAATCTGTGTGATTTGGCCTACCGTCTGGGCAAAGCTTTGAAATGCAAAAATGTTTATTTTTGTGAGGTATTTTGTACGAAATTTTTACTTTAAAAACTCGGGAAAAGTCGGGTTTATTTTCTATGGCAGAACTTGCTTTTTAAGAACTTATTAAGGATGTAATTTTTATTTTAAGGTTTCTTCAGAGGTTGCGGTTTGTTTTTTCACATAACTTAAGTATCTTAATTTTGGTTGCAAAAAACTTTGATTATCTGAAAAGTTGATTGATACTGCTATAAAATGGATCCAAACTCTGTGTGGTTTTGGCCTACCGTCTGGGCAAAGCTTTGAAATGC
>NW_023001174.1:0-829 GCF_900245975.1 Drosophila guanche | reverse complement strand
TATCTTTCCTGCATGCTCGCGACCGGTTCGGTTAATCGCGCCGCGCGTCATGCGGCAGCGCCCCTCGGTCGGTTGGGCGGGAGGAGGGCTGCGTTCTGCTAGGTTCCGCGCGTAACAGGCTTTGGCTTGGTGTCGCATGGGCCACTTGATGGTGCAGTCATTGCATATCAACGTCCAGAAATTAAAAATACAAAATGTATAATGGTTATGATGGTTGATATCATAAGGGCATTTGTTCCATATACATGTACATGTTTCCCATATACATGTATAATATAACTTCAGCATGATTTGATTATGAAGAAACGGAAAGGTACGATATGATATACTGTACTGTATGGCCTTTCATATGAAATGGGCATTGTATTGATATAAATACAAAATGTATAATGGCTTTGATGGTTGGTTGGGCATGTTTCCCATATACATGTATAATATAACTTCAGCATGATTTGATTATGAAGAAACGATAATGTACGATATGATATAGTGTACTGTATGGCCTTTCATATGAAATAGGCATTGTATTGATATAAACACACGATGTAAATTGGTTATAATGGTTGATTGGGCATGTTTCCCATATACATGTATAATATAACTTCAGCATGATTTGATTATGAAGAAACTATAATGTACGATATGATATACTGTACTGTATGGCCTTTCATATGAAATAGGCATCGTTTTAATATAAATACAAGATGTATATTGGTTATGATGGTTGATTGGGCATGTTTCCCATATACATGTATAATATAACTTCAGCATGATTTGATTATGAAGAAACGATAAGGTACGACATTATATAGTGTACTGTATGGCCTTT
>NW_023001173.1:0-829 GCF_900245975.1 Drosophila guanche | reverse complement strand
AGACAGGGCTCAATCGACTCGGCTATTGATGGTGATCAAGAATATATACACTTTATGGGGTCGGAAACGATTCCTTCTGTGTGTTACATACATTAACTTTGTGCACAAATACAATATACCCTATTTACTCTTCGAGTACCGGCTATAAAACAAATATAAGCTGGGTGGGCGGGGGGGGGGTGGTTAAAAGTCGGCAGAGGCAGACGGCAGAGGCAGAGGCAGAGGCCGAGTGAAGCAGAGTGTGAATGAGAGAATGTGAAAAGAACAACAAAAGCTGCAGGACAGTGTGGGTTTAGCCACTGCTAATTAATTTCTTGTTTCTGGATATAATAATGATCCAATCGGATCCCAATTTATTGATCTGATAGATATGGCCATTCCCTACAGAATGGCGTTTTTAGTTTTCTTCTATCTTTAAAATTGTAGATTTGGGAGGTTTTCGCCCTTTTGCGGGGGCGGAATGGGGCGGGGCACATTTTTTAAATACACTGGTAACAGTGTGAGCATACAGAAGTCTGGATGCAAAATTTGGTGGCTCTAGCTTTTATAGTCTCTGAGATTCAGGTGCTCAAGAAGACGGACGGACAGACGGACGGACAGACGGACGGACAGACGGACAGACAGACAGGGCTCAATCGACTCGGCCATTGATGGTGATCAAGAATATATACACTTTATGGGGTCGGAAAGGATTCCTTCTGTGTGTTACATACATTAACTTTGTGCACAAATACAATATACCCTATTTTCGTCTTCGACTACCGGGTATAACACAAATATAAGCTGCGCGAGGGGGGTGGGGGGGGGGGGGGGGGGGGGGGGGGGGGGG
>NW_023001172.1:0-829 GCF_900245975.1 Drosophila guanche | reverse complement strand
CACATCAATCAACATTTTTGCATTTCAAAGCTTTACCCAGACAGTAGGCCAAAACCACACAGTTTGGATCCATTTTATAGCAGTATCAATCAACTTTTCAGATAATCAAAGTTTTTTACAACCAAAATTTAGATACTTAAGTTATGTGAAAAAACAAACCGCAACCTCTGAAAAAACCTTAAACTAAAAATTACATCCTTAATAAGTTCCTAAAAAACCAGTTCTGCCATAGAAAATAAACCCGACTATTCCCGAGTTTTTAAAGTAAAAATATCGAAAAAAAAATCTCACATCAATCAACATTTTTGCATTTCAAAGCTTTACCCAGACGGTAGGCCAATACCACACAGTTTGGATCCATTTAATAGCAGTATCAATCAACTTTTCAGATAATCAAGGGTTTTTTCAACCAAAATTAAGATACTTAAGTTATGTGAAAAAACAAACCGCAACCTCTGAAAAAACCTTAAACTTAAAATTACTTTCTTAATAAGTTCTTAAAAAACAAGTTCTGCCATAGAAAAATAAACCCGAGTTTTTAAAGTCAAAATTTCGTACAAAATACCTCACAAAAATGAACATTTTTGCATTTTAAAGCTTTATCCAGACGGTAGGCCAAAACCACACCGGGTTTGGATCCACTTTATAGCAGTATCAATCAACTTTTCAGATAATCAAAATTTTTTACAACCAAAATTCAGATTCTTAACTTATGTGAAAAAACAAACCGCAACCTCTGAAAAAAACCTTAAACTAAAAATTACATCCTTAATAAGTTCCTAAAAAACAAGTTCTGCCATAGAAAATAAACCCGACTTTTCCCGACTTT
>NW_023001171.1:0-829 GCF_900245975.1 Drosophila guanche | reverse complement strand
ATTTTTTTTTTTCGAAATTTTGACTTTAAAAACTCGGGAAAAGTCGGTTTTATTTTCTATGGCAGAACTTGTTTTTTAAGAACTTGTAATTTTGTAATTTTTAGTTTAAGGTTTTTTCAGATGTTGCGGTTGGTTTTTCACATAACTTAAGTATCTTAGATCTGGTTGCAAAAAAACTTTGATTATCTGAAAAGTTGATTGATTCTGCTATAAAATGGATCCAAACTCTGAGTGGTTTTGGCCTACCGTCTCGGAAAAGCTTTGAAATGCAAAAATGTGGATTGTTGTGAGATTTTTTTTTTTCGAAATTTTGACTTTAAAAACTCGGGAAAAGTCGGTTTTATTTTCTATGGCAGAACTTGTTTTTTAAGAACTAGCAATTTTGTAATTTTTAGTTTAAGGTTTTTTCAGAGGTTGCGGTTCGTTTTTTCACATAACTTAAGTATCTTAATTTTGGTTGTAAAAACCCTTGATTATCTGAAAAGTTGATTGATACTGCTATTAAATGGATCCAAACTTTTTGTGGTTTTGGCCTACCGTCTCGGAAAAACTTTGAAATGCAAAAATGTTGATTTTTGTGAGATTTTTTTTTCTCGCAATTTTGCCTTTAAAAACTCGGGAAAAGTCGGTTTTATTTTCTATGGCAGAACTTGTTTTTTAAGAACTAGTAATTTTGTAATTTTTAGATTAAGGTTTTTTCAGAGGTTGTGGTTTGTTTTTTTACATAACTTAAGTATCTTAATTTTGGTTGTAAAAAACTTTGATTATCTGAAAAGTTGATTGATACTGCTATTAAATGGATCCAAACTGTTTGTGGTTTTGGCCTACG
>NW_023001170.1:0-829 GCF_900245975.1 Drosophila guanche | reverse complement strand
CCATAATAATGATCCAATCGGATCCCAATTTATTGATCTGATAGATATGGCCATTCCCTACAGAATGGCGTTTTTAGTTTTCTTCTATCTTTAAAATTGTAGATTTAGGAGGTTTTCGCAATTTTGCGGGGGCGGAATGGGGCGGGGCACATTTTTTAAATACACTTGTAACAGTGTGAGTCTACAGAAGTCTGGATGCAAAATTTGGTGGCTCTAGCTTTTATAGTCTCTGAGATTCAGGTGCTCAACAAGATGGACGGACAGACGGACGGACAGACGGACAGACAGACAGGGCTCCATCGAGTCGGCTATTGATGGTGATCAAGAATATATACACTTTATGGGGTCGGAAACGATTCCTTCTGTGTGTTACATACATTAACTTTGTGCACAAATACAATATACCCTATTTACTCTTCGAGTACCGGGTACAAAACAAATATAAGCTGTGTGTGGGGGGGGGGCATTCCCTACAGAATGGCGGTTTTAGTTTTCTTCTATCTTTAAAATTGTAGATTTGGGAGGTTTTCGCCCTTTTTCGGGGGCGGAATGGGGCGGGGCACATTTTTTAAAAACACTTGTAACAGTGTGAGTATACAGAAGTCTGGATGCAAAATTTGGTGGCTCTAACTTTTATAGTCTCTGAGATTCAGGTGCTCAACAAGACGGACGGACAGACGGACGGACAGACGGACGGACAGACGGACAGACAGACAGGGCTCAATCGACTCGGCTATTGATGGTGATCAAGAATATATACACTTTATGGGGTCGGAAACGATTCCTTCTGTGTGTTACATACATTAACTTTGTGCACAAATACAATATA
>NW_023001169.1:0-829 GCF_900245975.1 Drosophila guanche | reverse complement strand
GCAGCTTATATTTGTTTTATACCCGGTACTCGAAGAGTAAATAGGGTATATTGTATTTGTGCACAAAGTTAATGTATGTAACACACAGAAGGAATCGTTTCCGACCCCATAAAGTGTATATATTCTTGATCACCATCAATAGCCGAGTCGATTGAGCCCTGTCTGTCCTTCCGTCTGTCCGTCCGTCCGTCCGTCCGTCTTGTTGATCACCTGAATCTCAGAGACTATAAAAGCTAGAGCCACCAAATTTTGCATCCAGACTTCTGTATGCTCACACTGTTACAAGTGTATTTAAAACATGTGCCCGCCCCATTCCGCCCCCGAAAAAGGGCGAAAACCTCCCAAATCTACAATTTTAAAGATAGAAGAAAACTAAAAACGCCATTCTGTAAGGAATGGCCATATCTATCAGATCAGCAAATTGGGATCCGATTGGATCATTATTATAGCCAGAAAGAAGACATTAATTAGCAGTGGCTAAACCCACACTGTCCTGCAGCTTTGGTGTTCTTTTCACATTCTCTCATTCACACTCTGCTTCACTCGGCCTCTGCCGACTTTTAACCCCCCCCCTCCCGCAGCTTATATTTGTTTTATACCCGGTACTCGAAGAGTAAATAGGGTATATTGTATTTGTGCACAAAGTTAATGTATGTAACACACAGAAGGAATCGTTTCCGACCCCATAAAGTGTATATATTCTTGATCACCATCAATAGCCGAGTCGATTGAGCCCTATCTGTCCGTCCGTCTTGTTGAGCACCTGAATCTCAGAGACTATAAAAGCTAGAGCCACCAAATTTTGCATCCAGGCTTCTGTATGCTCACA
>NW_023001168.1:0-829 GCF_900245975.1 Drosophila guanche | reverse complement strand
AATCTCACAACAATCAACATTTTTGCATTTCAAAGCTTTTCCGAGACGGTAGGCCAAAACCACAAACAGTTTGGATCCATTTAATAGCAGTATCAATCAACTTTTTAGATAATCAAGGTTTTTTACAAACAAAATTAAGATACTTAAGTTATGTGAAAAACCAACCGCAACATCTGAAAAAACCTTAAACTAAAAATTACTTCCTTAATAAGTTCCTAAAAAACAAGTTCTGCCAAAGAAAAAAAAACCCGAGTTTTTAAAGTCAAAATTTCGTAAAAAATACCTCACAAAAATCAACATTTTTGCATTTCAAAGCTTTTCCGAGACGGTAGGCCAAAACCACAAAAAGTTTGGATCCATTTAATAGCAGTATCAATCAACTTTTCAGATAATCTAAATTTTTTACAACCAAAATTCAGATTCTTAACTTATGTGAAAAAACAAACCACAACCTCTGAAAAAACCTTAAACTAAAAATTACAAAATATCTAGTTCCTAAAAAAAACAAGTTCTGCCATAGAAAATAAAACCGACTTATCCCAAATTTTAAAGTAAAAATTTCGAAAAAAAAATCTCACATCAATCAACATTTTTGCATTTCAAAGCTTTTCCGAGACGGTGGGCCAAAACCACACAGAGTTTGGATAGTTTTTATAGCAGTATCAATCAACTTTTCAGATAATCAACGTTTTTTACAACCAAAATTAAGATACTTAAGTTATGTGAAAACACACAACACTGAACAAACCTTAAACCAAAAATTACAAAATTACTAGTTCTTAAAAAACAAGTTCTGCCATAGAAAATAAACCCAACTCTTCCCGAGTTT
>NW_023001167.1:0-829 GCF_900245975.1 Drosophila guanche | reverse complement strand
TTGATTGTTGTGAGATTTTTTTTTCCAAATTTTGACTTTAAAAACTCGGGAAAAGTCGGGTTTATTTTCTATGGCAGAACTTGTTTTTTAAGGAACTTATTAATGATGTAATTTTTAGTTTAAGGTTTTTTTAGAGGTTGCTGTTTGTTTTTTCACATAACTTAAGTATCTTAATTTTGGTTGTAGAAAACTTTGATTATCTGAAAAGTTGATTGATTCTGCTATAAAATGGATCCAAACTCTGTGTGGTTTTGGCCTACCGTCTAGGTAATGCAAAATTGTTGATTGTTGTGAGATTTTTTTTCTCCAAATTTTGACTTTAAAAACTCGGGAAAAGTCGGGTTTATTTTCTATGGCAGAACTTGTTTTTTAAGGAACTTATTAATGATGTAATTTTTAGTTTAAGGTTTTTTTTAAAAGTTGCTGTTTGTTTTTTCACATAACTTAAGTATCTTAATTTTAGTTGTAGAAAACTTTGATTATCTGAAAAGTTGATTGATTCTACTATAAAATGGATCCAAACTCTGTGTGGTTTTGGCCTACCGTCTAGGTAATGCAAAACTGTTGATTGTTGTGAGATTTTTTTTTCCAAATTTTGACTTTAACAACTCGGGAAAAGTCGGGTTTATTTTCTATGGCAGAACTTGTTTTTTAAGGAACTTATTAATGATGTAATTTTTAGTTTAAGGTTTTTTCAGAGGTTGCGGTTTGTTTTTTCACATAACTTAAGTATCTTAACTGTGGTTGTAAAAAACTTTGATTATCTGAAAAGTTGGTTGATACTGCTATAAAATGGATCCAAACTCTGTGTGGTTTTGGCCTACCGTCT
>NW_023001166.1:0-829 GCF_900245975.1 Drosophila guanche | reverse complement strand
GAAAAGTTGATTGATACTGCTATAAAATGGATCCAAACTCTGTGTGGTTTTGGCCTACCGTCTGGGTAAAGCTTTGAAATGCAAAAATTTTGATTGTTGTGAGATTTTTTGTTTTCGAAATTTTGACTTTAAAAACTCGGGAAAAGTCGGGTTTATTTTCTATGCCAGAACTTGTTTTTTAAGAACTAACAATTTTTTAATTTTTTGTTTAATGTTTTTTCAGAGGTTGCGGTTTGTTTTTTTCACATAACTTAAGTATCTAAGATCTGGTTGCAAAAAGCTTTGATTATCTCAAAAGTTGATTGATTCTGCTATAAAATGGATCCAAACTCTGTGTGGTTTTGGCCTACCGTCTGGGTAAAGCTTTGAAATGCAAAAATGTTGATTTTTGTGAGGTATTTTGTACGAAATTTTGACTTTCAAATCTTGGGGTATTTTCTATGGCAAAACTTGTTTTTTAGGAACTTATTAAGGATGTAATTTTAAGTTTAAGGTTTTTCAGAGGTTGCGGTTTGTTTTTTCAAATAACTTAAGTATCTTAATTTTGGTTGTAAAAAACTTTGATTATCTGAAAAGTTGATTGATACTGCTATAAAATGGATCCAAACTCTGTGTGGTTTTGGCCTACCATCTGGGTAAAGCTTTAAAATGCAAAAATGTTGGTTGCTGTGAGATTTTTTTTTCCCAAATTTTGACTTTAAGAACTCGGGAAAAGTCGCGTTTATTTTCTATGGCAGAACTTGTTTTTTAGGAACTAGCAATTTTGTAATTTTTAGTTTAATGTTTTTTCAGAGGTTGCGGTTTGTTTTTATACATAACTTAAGTATCT
>NW_023001165.1:0-829 GCF_900245975.1 Drosophila guanche | reverse complement strand
GAAACGCTTTGAAATGCAAAAACGTGGACTGTTGTGAGATTTTTTTTTCGAAATTTTTTCTTTAAAAACTTGGGAAAGTCGGGTTTATTTTCTATGCCAGAACTTGATTTTTAAGAACTTATTAAGGAAGTTATTTTAAGTTTAAGGTTTTTTCAGAGGTTGCGGTTTGGTTTTTTCACATAACTTAACTATCTTAGATCTGGTTGCAAAAAACTTTTATTATCTGAAAAGTTGATTGATAATGCTATAAAATGGATCCAAACTCTGTGTGGTTTTGGCCTACCGTCTGGGTTAAGCTTTAAAATGCAAAAATGTTGATTGTTTTGAGATTTTTTTTTTTTTACAAATTTTGACTTTAAAAACTCGGGAAAAGTCGGGTTTTTTTTCTATGGCAGAACTTGTTTTTTAAGAACTTATTAAGGAAGTTGTTTTAAGTTTAAGGTTTTTTCAGAGGTTGCGGTTTGTTTTTTCACATAACTTAAGTATCTTAGATCTGGTTGCAAAAAACTTTGATTATCTGAAAAGTTGATTGATACTGCTATAAAATGGATCCAAACTCTGTGTGGTTTTGGCCTACCGTCTGGGTTAAGCTTTGAAATGCAAAAATGTTGATTTTCGTGAGGTATTTTGTACGAAATTTTCACTTTAAAAACTCGGGTTTATTTTCTATGGCAGAACTTGTTTTTTAAGAACTTATTAAGGAAGTAATTTTAAGTTTAAGGTTTTTTCAGAGGTTGCGGTTTGTTTTTTCACATAACTTAAGTATCTTAATTTTGGTTGTAAAAAACTTTGATTATCTGAAAAGTTGATTGATACTGCTATAAAATGG
>NW_023001164.1:0-829 GCF_900245975.1 Drosophila guanche | reverse complement strand
CATTTCAAAGCTTTTCCGAGACCGTAGGCCAAAACCACAAACAGTTTGGATCCATTTAATAGCAGTATCAATCAACTTTTCAGATAATCAAAGTTTTTTACATCCAAAATTAAGATACTTAAGTTATGTGAAAAAACGAACCGCAACCTCTGAAAAAACTTTAAACTAAAAATTACAAAATTGCTAGATCTTAAAAAACAAGTTCTGCCATAGAAAATAAAACCAACTTTTCCCAAGTTTTTAAAGTCAAAATTTCGAAAAAAATATCTCACAACAATCCACATTTTTGCATTTCAAAGCTTTTCCGACACGGTAGGCCAAAAGCACACAGAGTTTGGATCCACTTTATAGCAGTATCAATCAACTTTTCAGATAATCAAAGTTTTTTACAACCAAAATTAAGATACTTAAGTTATGTGAAAAAACAACCACAAACTCTGAAAAAACCTTAAACTAAAAATTACAAAATTGCTAGTTCTTAAAAAAACAAGTTCTGCCATAGAAAATACAACCAACTTTTCCCGAGTTTTTAAAGTCAAAAATTCGCAAAAAAAAAAACTCTCACAACAATCCACATTTTTGCATTTCAAAGCTTTTCCGAGACGGTAGCCAAAACCACACAGAGTTTGCATCCATTTTATAGCAGAATCAATCAACTTTTCGGATAATCAAAGTTTTTTTGCAACCAGATCTAAGATACTTATGTTATGAAAAAAAAAACAAACCGCAAGCTCTAAAAAAAACCTTAAACTAAAAATTACTTCCTTAATACGTTTTTAAAAGAAAAGTTCTTCCATAAAAAATAAACCCGACTTTTCCCGAATTTTTA
>NW_023001163.1:0-830 GCF_900245975.1 Drosophila guanche | reverse complement strand
CAGAGGTAGCGATTGGTTTTTTCACATAACTTAAGTATCTTAGATCTGGGTGTAAAGAACTTTGATTATCTGAAAAGTTGATTGATACTGCTATAAAATGGATCCAAACTCTGTGTGGTTTTGGCCTACCGTCTGGGTAAAGCTTTGAAATGCAAAAATGATTATTTTTGTGAGGTATTTTGTACGACATTTTGACTTTAAAAATTCGGGAGAAGTCGGGCTTATTTTCTATGGCAGAACTTGTTTTTTAAGAACTTATTAAGGATGTAATTTTAAGTTTAAGGTTTTTTCAGAGGTAGCGATTGGTTTTTCACATAACTTAAGTATTTTAGATCTGGTTGCAAAAAAGTTTGATTATCTGAAAAGTTGATTGATACTGCTATAAAATTGATCCAAACTCTGCGTGGTTTTGGCCTACCTTTTGGGTAAAGCTTTAAAATGTAAAAATGTTAATTGTGGTGAGATATTTTTTACGAAATTTTGACTTTAAAACCTCAGGAACAGTCGGGATTATTTTCTATGGCAGAACTTGTTTTTTAAGAACTTATTAAGGATGTAATTTTTAGTTTTTTCAGAGGTAGCGATTGGTTTTTCACATAACTTAAGTATTTTAGATCTGGTTGCAAAAAACTTTGATTATCTGAAAAGTTGATTGATACTGCTATAAAATGGATCCAAACTCTGCGTGGTTTTGGCCTACCTTTTGGGTAAAGCTTTAAAATGTAAAAATGTTAATTGTGGTGAGATATTTTTTACGAAATTTTGACTTTAAAACCTCAGGAACAGTCGGGATTATTTTCTATGGCAGAACTTTTTTTTAAGAACTTATT
>NW_023001162.1:0-830 GCF_900245975.1 Drosophila guanche | reverse complement strand
TTTTATAGCAGTATCAATCAACTTTTCAGATAATCAAAGTTTTTTACAACCAAAATTAACATACTTAAGTTATGTGAAAAAACAAACTGCAACCTCTGAAAAAACCTTAAACTTAAAATTACTTCCTTAATAAGTTTTTAAAAAACAAGTTCTGCCATAGAAAATAAAACCGACTTTTCCCAAGTTTCTAAAGTCAAAATTTCGTACAATATACCTCACAAAAATCAATATTTTTGCATTTCAAAGCTTAACCCAGACGGTATGCCAAAACCACAAACAGTTTGGATCCATTTTATAGCAGTATCAATCAACTTTTCAGATAATCAAAGTTTTTTACAACCAAAATTAAGATACTAAGGTTATGTGAAAAAACAATCCGCAACCTCTGAAAAAACCTTAAACTTTAAACTACTTCCCTTATAAGTTCTTAAAAAACAAGTTCTGCCATAGAAAAAAATCCGAGTTTTTAAAGTCAAAATTTCATACAAAATACCTCACAAAAATCAACATTTTTGCATTTCAAAGCTCTACCCAGACGGTAGACCAAAACCACACAGAGTTTGGATCCATTTTATGGCAGAATCAATCAACTTTTCTGATAATCAAAGTGTTTTGCAACCAGATCTTAGACACTTAAGTTATGTGAAAAAACAAACCGCAACCTCTGAAAAAACCTCAATCTAAAAATTACAAAATTGCTAGTTCCTAAAAAACAAGTTCTGCCATAGAAAATAAACCCGACTTTTCCCGAGTTTTTAAAGTAAAAATTTCGAAAAAAAAAAATCTTACAACAATCCACATTTTTGCATTTCAAAGCTTTTCCGAGACGG
>NW_023001161.1:0-830 GCF_900245975.1 Drosophila guanche | reverse complement strand
TTGTGAGATTTTATTTAATCGAAATTTTGACTTTAAAAACTCGGGAAAAGTCGGGTTTATTTTCTATGGCAGAACTAGTTTTTTAAGAACTTATTAAGGATGTAATTTTTAGCTTAAGGGTTTTTCAGAGGTTGCGGTTTGTTTTTTCACATAACTTAAGTATCTTAGATCTGGTTGTAAATATGTTTGATTATCTGAAAAGTTGATTGATGCTGCTATGAAGTGGATCCAAACTGTGTGTGGTTTTGGTCTACCGTCTTGGAAAATCTTTGAAATGCTAAAATGTTGATTGTTGTGAGATTTTATTTTATCGAAATTTTGACTTTAAAAACTCGGGAAAAGTCGGGTTTATTTTCTATGGCAGAACTTGTTTTTTAAGAACTTATTAAGGATGTAATTTTTAGTTTAAGGTTTTTTCAGAGGTTGGGGTTTGTTTTTTCACATAACTTAAGTATCTTATTAAGGATGTGTTGACTGATGCTGCTATGAAGTGGATCCAAACGGTGTGTGGTTTTGGTCTACCGTCTTGGAAAAGCTTTTAAATGCTAAAATGTTGATTGTTGTGAGATTTTATTTAATCGAAATTTTGACTTTTAAAACTCGGGAAAAGTCGGGTTTATTTTCTATGGCGGAACTTGTTTTTTAAGAACTTATTAAGGATGTAATTTTTAGTTTAAGGTTTTTTCAGAGGTTGGGGTTTGTTTTTTCACATAACTTAAGTATCTTAATTTTGGTTGTAAAATACTTTGATTATCTGAAAAGTTGATTGATGCTGCTATGAAGTGGATCCAAACTGTGTGTGGTTTTGGCTTACCGTCTCGGAAAGGCTT
>NW_023001160.1:0-830 GCF_900245975.1 Drosophila guanche | reverse complement strand
CAAAAGCTGCAGGACAGTGTGGGTTTAGCCACTGCTAATTAATTTATTCTTTCTGGCTATAATAATGATCCAATCGGATCCCAATTTATTGATCTGATAAATATGGCCATTCCCTACAGAATGGCGGTTTTAGTTTTCTTCTATCTTTAAAATTGTAGATTTGGGAGTTTTTCGCCCTTTTGCGGGGGCGGAAGGGGGCTGGGTACATTTTTTAAATACAGTTGTAACATTGTGAGCATACAGAAGTCTGGATGCAAAATTTGGTGGCTCTAGCTTTTATAGTCTCTGAGATTCAGGTGCTCAACAAGACGGACGGACAGGCGCACGGACAGACGGACGGACAGACGGACAGACAGACAGGGCTCAATCGACTCGGCTATTGATGGTGATCAAGAATATATACACTTTACGGGGTCGGAAACGATTCCTTCTGTGTGTTACATACATTAGCTTTGTGCACAAATACAATATACCCTATTTACTCTTCGAGTACCGGCTATAAAACAAATATAAGCTGCGTGGTGGGGGGGGTGGGGGGGTGGTTAAAAGTCGGCAGAGGCAGAGGGGCGGCAGAGGCAGAGGCCGAGTGAAGCAGAGTGTGAATGAGAGAATGTGAAAAGAACAATAAAATGCTGCAGGACAGTGTGGGTTTAGCCACTGCTAATTAATTTCTTCTTTCTGGCTATAATAATGATCCAATCGGATCTGAATTTGGTGATCTGATAAATATGGCCATTCCCTACAGATTGCGTTTTTAGTTTTCTTCTATCTTTAAAATTGTAGATTTGGGAGTTTTTCGCATTTTTGCGGGGGCGGAATGGGGCGGGGCA
>NW_023001159.1:0-830 GCF_900245975.1 Drosophila guanche | reverse complement strand
GAAAGCCGAGTCGATTGAGCCCTGTCTGTCTGTCCGTCTGTCCGTCCGTCTGTCCGTCCGTCTTGTTGAGCACCTGAATCTCAAAGACTATAAAAGCTAGAGCCACCAAATTTTGCATCCAGACTTCTGTATGCTCACACTGTTACAAGTGTATTTAAAAAATGTGCCCCGCCCCATTCCGCCCCCGCAAAAGGGCGAAAACCTATCAAATCTACAATTTTAAAGATAGAAGAAAACTAAAAACGCCATTCTGTAGGGAATGGTAATATCTATCAGATCAAAAAATGGGGATCCGATTGGATCATTATTATAGCCAGAAAGAATAAATTAATTAGCAGTGGCTAAACCCACACTGTCCTGCAGCTTTTGTTGTTCTTTTCACATTCTCTCATTCACACTCTACTTCACTCGGCCTCTGCCTCTGCCGTCCCTCTGCCGACTTTAAACCACCCGCCCCCTCCCTCACGCAGCTTATATTTGTTTTATACCCGGTACTCGAAGAGTAAATAGGGTACATTGTATTTGTGCACAAAGTTAATGTATGTAACACATAGAAGGAATCGTTTCCGACCCCATAAAGTGTATATATTCTTGATCACCATCAAAGCCGAGTCGATTGAGCCCTGTCTGTCTGTCCGTCTGTCCGTCCGTCCGTCTGTCCGTCCGTCTTGTTGAGAACCTGAATCTCAGAGACTATAAAATATAAAGCCACCATATTGTGCATGCAGACTTCTGTATGCTCACACTGTTACAAGTGTATTTAAAAAATGTGTCCCGCCCCCTTCCGCCCCCGCAAAAGGGCGAAAACCTCCCAAATCTACAATTTTAAA
>NW_023001158.1:0-830 GCF_900245975.1 Drosophila guanche | reverse complement strand
AAAAATTACAAAATTGCTGGTTCTTAAAAAACAAGTTCTGCCATAGAAAATAAAACCAACTTTTCCCGAGTTTTTAAAGTCAAAATTTCGAAAAAAGAAAATCTCACAACAATCCACATTTTTGCATTTCAAAGCTTAACCGAGACGGTAGGCCAAAACCACACAGAGTTTGGATTCATTTTATAGCAGTATCAATTAACTTTTCAGATAATTTAAGTTTTTTACAACCAAAATTAAGATATTTAAGTTATGTGAAAAAACAAACCGCAACCTCTGAAAAAAACTTAAACTTAAAATTACTTTCTTAATAAGTTCTTAAAAAACAAGTTCTGCCATAGAAAATTAACCCGAGTTTTTAAAGTCAAAATTTCGTACAAAATACCTCACAAATGTGAAAATTTTTGCATTTTAAAGCTTTACCCAGACGGTAGGCCAAACCCACACAGAGTTTGGATCCATTTTATAGCAATTTCAATCAACTTTTTAGATAATCAAGGTTTTTTACAACCAAAATTAAGATACTTAAGTTATGTGAAAAAACAAACCACAACCTCTGAAAAAACCTTAAACTAAAAATTACAAAATTGCTAGTTCTTAAAAAACAAGTTCTGCCATAGAAAATAAAACCGAATTTTCCCGAGTTTTTAAAGTCAAAATTTCGAAGAAAAAAAAATCTCACAACAATCAACATTTTTTCATTTCAAAGCCTACCGAGACGGTAGGCCAAACCCACAAACAGTTTGGATCCATTTAATAGCAATTTCAATCAACTTTTTAGATAATCAAGGTTTTTTACAACCAAAATTAAGATACTTAAGTTATGTGAAAAA
>NW_023001157.1:0-830 GCF_900245975.1 Drosophila guanche | reverse complement strand
AGTTTTTAAAGTAAGAATATCGAACAAAAAATCTCACATCAATCAACATTTTTGCATTTCAAATCCTTACCCAGGCGGTAGGCCAACTCCACAAACAGTTTGGATCCATCTTATAGCAGTATCAATCAACTTTTCAGATAATCAAAGTTTTTTTACAACCACAATTAAGATACTTAAGTTATGTGAAAAAACGAACCGCAACCTCTGAAAAAACCTTAAACTACAAATTACAAAATTGCTAGTTCTTAAAAAACAAGTTCTGCCATAGAAAATAAACCCGACTTTTCCCGAGTTTTTAAAGTCAAATTTTGGAACAAAAAATCTCACAACAATAAGCATTTTTGCATTTCAAAGCTTAAACGCGACGGTAGGCCAAAACCACACAGAGTTTGGATCCATTTTATAGCAGAATCAATCAACTTTTCAGATAATCAAAGTTTTTTGCTACCAGATCAAAGATACTTAAGTTATGAAAAAAAAAACCGCAACCTCTAAAAAAAAAGTTAACCTAAAAATTACTTCCTTAATAAGTTCTTAAAAAAAAGTTCTGCCATAGAAAATAAACCCGACTTTTCTAATAATCAAAGTTTTTTGCAACCAGATCAAAAATACTTAAGTTATGAAAAAAAAGCAAACCGCAACCTCTAAAAAAAACCTTAAACTAAAAATTACTTCCTTAATAAGTTCTTAAAAAAAAGTTCTGCCATAGAAAATAAACCCGACTTTTTTTGAGTTTTTAAAGTAAAAATTTCGAAAACAAAAAATCTCACAACAATAAGGATTTTTTGCATTTTAAAGCTTAACCGAGACGGTAGGCCAAAACCACACAG
>NW_023001156.1:0-831 GCF_900245975.1 Drosophila guanche | reverse complement strand
GTTTACAATCGAGAGTGCCTCTTAGCAGTCATTTGTTCTCGTATTTTAATACAAGAAACACACAAACACTTCAATATTATTCATATATAGTAACAACTATACACATATCCAACCAAATAAAGTATCAGACATTGCCATCTAGGTATTTTCCCCATATCATATGCAAAGACAAATTTTAAATTTTTCTTCATATGAAATATACCAAGCACGACACCACTCCCTATAGAGGTTTTTTGCCACGGCTTCCGCAAATCGGGTGTTTACAATCGAGAGTGCCTCTTAGCAGTCATTTGTTCTCGTATTTTAATACAAGAAACACACAAACACTTCAATATTATTCATATATAGTAACAACTATACACATATCCAACCATATAAAGTATCAGACATTGCCATCTAGGTATTTTCCCCATATCATATGCAAAGACAAATTTTAAATTTTTCATCATATGAAATATACCAAGCACGACACCACTCCCTATAGAGGTTTTTTGCCACGGCTTCCGCAAATCGGGTGTTTACAATCGAGAGTGCCTCTTAGAAGTCATTTGTTCTCGTATTTTAATACAAGAAACACACAAACACTTCAATATTATTCATATATAGTAACAACTATACACATATCCAACCAAATAAAGTATCAGACATTGCCATCTAGGTATTTTCCCCATATCATATGCAAAGACAAATTTTAAATTTTACATCATATGAAATATACCAAGCACGACACCACTCCCTATAGAGGTTTTTTGCCACGGCTTCCGCAAATCGGGTGTTTACAATCGAGAGTGCCTCTTAGCAGTCATTTGTTCTCGTATTTTAATACAAGAA
>NW_023001155.1:0-831 GCF_900245975.1 Drosophila guanche | reverse complement strand
AATCAACTTTTCAGATAATCAAAGTTTTGTACAACCAAAATGAAGATACTTAAGTTATGTGAAAAACAAACCGCAACCTCAGAAAAAACCTGAAACTTAAAATTACTTCCTTAATAAGTTCTTAAAAAACAAGTTCTGCCATAGAAAATAAACCCGACTTTTCCCGAGCTTTTAAAGTAAAATATTCGAAAACAAAAAATCTCACAACAATCAACTTTTTGCATTTCAAAGCTTTTCCGAGACGGTAGGTCAAAACCGCAAACAGTTTGGATCCATTTTATAGCAGTATCAATCAACTTTTCAGATAATTAAAGTTTTTTACAACCACAATTAAGATACTTAAGTTATGTGAAAAAACAAAACGCAACCTCTGAAAAAACCTTAAACTAAAAATTACAAAATTGCTAGTTCTTAAAAAACAAGTTCTGCCATAGAAAATAAACCCGGCTTTTCTAATAATCAAAGTTTTTTGCAACCAGATCAAAAATACTTAAGTTATGAAAAAAAACAAACAGCAACCTCTAAAAATAACCTTAAACTAAAAATTACTTCCTTAATAAGTTCTTAAAAAAAAAGTTCTGCCATAGAAAATAAACCCGACTTTTCTAGAGTTTTTAAAGTCAAAATTTGGAAAAAAAAAATCTCACAACAATAAGCATTTTTGCATTTCAAAGCTTAACCGAGACGGTAGGCCAAAACCACACAGAGTTTGGATCCATTTCATAGCAGTATCAATCAACTTTTCAAATAATTAAAGTTTTTTACAACCAAAAGTAAGATATTTACGTTATGTGAAAAAACAAAACGCAACCTCTGAAAAAACCTTAAACT
>NW_023001154.1:0-831 GCF_900245975.1 Drosophila guanche | reverse complement strand
CGGTTTGTTTTTCCACATAACCTAAGTATCTTAGATCTGGTTGTTAAGAACTTTGATTATCTGAAAAGTTGATTGATGCTGCTATGAAGTGGATCCAAACTCTGTGTGGTTTTGGTTCCAAACACTTTGTGGTTTTGCTTTACCGTCTGGGAAATATACAGCTTTGAAATGCAAAAATGTTGATTCTTGTGAGGTATTTTTTTCGAAATTTTTACTTTAAAAACTCGGGAACAGTGACAGACATTTTTCTTAAGGATTTATTAAGAAAGTAAGTTTTGGTTAAGGTTTTTTTAGAGGTAGCTTTTTGTTTTTTCACAAAGCTTAAGTAACTTAGATCTGGTTGCAAAAAACTTTGATTATCTGAAAAGTTGATTGATACTGCTATAAAATGGATCCAAACTCTGTGTGGTTTTGGCCTACCGTCTGGGTAAAGCTTTAAAGTGCAAAAATGTTGATTTTTGTGAGGTATTTTTTACGACATTTTGACTTTAAAAACTCGGGAAGAGTCGGGTTTATTTTCTATGGCAGAACTTTTTTTTTAAGAATTTATTAAGGCTGTAATTTTTTGTTTAAGGTTTTTTCAGAGGTAACGATTTGTTTTTTCACATAGCTTAAGTAACTTAGATCTGGTCGCAAAAAACTTTGATTATCTGAAAAGTTGATTGATACTGCTATAAAGTGGATCCACACTCTGTGTGGTTTTTGCCTACCGTCTGGGTAAAGCTTTAAAATGCAAAAATGTTGATTTTTGTGAGGTATTTTTTACGACATTTTGACTTTAAAAACTCGGGAAGAGTCGGGTTTATTTTCTATGCAGAACTTTTGTTTTAC
>NW_023001153.1:0-831 GCF_900245975.1 Drosophila guanche | reverse complement strand
CAATAGCCAAGTCGATTGAGCCCTGTCTGTCTGTCCGTCTGTCCGTCCGTCTTGTTGAGCACCTGAATCTCAGAGACTATAAAAGCTAGAGCCACCAAATTTTGCATCCAGACTTCTGTATGCTCACACTGTTACAAGTGTATTTAAAAAATGTGCCCCGCCCCCTTCCGCCCCCGCAAAACGCCGAAAACCTCCCAAATCTACAATTTTAAAGATAAAAGAAAACTAAAAACGCCATTCTGTAGGGAATGGCCATATCTATCAGATCACCAAATTGGGATCCGATTGGATCATTATTATAGCCAGAAAGAAGAAATTAATTAGCAGTGGCTAAACCCACACTGTCCTGCAGCTTTTGTTGTTTTTTCACATTCTCTCATTCACACTCTGCTTCACTCGGCCTCTGCCTCTGTCGTCCCTCTGCTTCTGCCGACTTTTAACCACCACCCCCCCCCCCTCACGCAGCTTATATTTGTTTTATACCCGGTACTCGAAGAGTAAATAGGGTATATTGTATTTGTGCACAAAGTTAATGTATGTAACACACAGAAGGAATCGTTTCCGACTCCATAAAGTGTATATATTCTTGATCACCATCAATAGCCGAGTCGATTGAGCCCTGTCTGTCCGTTCGTCTGTCCGTCCGTCTTGTTGAGCACCTGAATCTCAGAGACTATAAAAGCTAGAGCTACTAAATTTTGCATCCAGACTTCTGTATGCTCACACTGTTACAAGTTTATTTAAAACATGTGCCCCGCCCCATTCCGCCCCCGCAAAAGGGCGAAAACCTCCCAAATCTACAATTTTAAAGATAGAAGAAAACTAAAAACG
>NW_023001152.1:0-831 GCF_900245975.1 Drosophila guanche | reverse complement strand
GTGGTTTTGGCCTACCGTCTCGGAAAAGCTTTGAAATGCAAAAATGTTGATTGATGTGAGATTTTTCTTTTCGATTTTTTTACTTTAAAAACTCAGGAAAAGTCTATGGCAGAACTTGTTTTTGAGGAACTTATTAAGGAAGTTAGTTTTAGTTTAAGGTTTTTTCAGAGGTTGCGGTTTGTTTTCTTACATAACTTAAGTATCTAAGATCTGGTTGCAAAAAACTTTGATTATCTGAAAAGTTGATTGATACTGCTATAAAATGGATCCAAACTCTGTGTGGTCTGGGTAAAAACCGTCTGGGTAAAGCTTTGAAATGCAAAAATGTTGATTTTTGTGAGGTACTTTGTTCGAAAATTTGACTTTAAAAACTTGGAAAAAGTCGGTTTTATTTTCTATGGCAGAACTTGTTTTTTAAGAACTTATTAAGGAAGTAATTTTAAGTTTGAGGTTTTTTCAGAGGTTGCGGTTTGTTTTTTCACATAACTTAAGTATCCTAATTTTGGTTGTAAAACACTTTGATTATCTGAAAAGTTGATTGCTACTGCTATAAAATGGATCAAAACTCCGTGTGGTTTTGGCCTACCGTCTGGGTTAAGCTTTAAAATGCAAAAATGTTGATTGTTGTGAAATTTTTTTTTTTACAAATTTTGACTTTAAAAACTCGGGAAAAGTCGGGTTTATTTTCTATGGCAGAACTTGTTTTTTTAGGAACTTATTAAGGATGTAATTTTTAGTGTAAGGTTTTTTCAGAGGTTGCGGTTTGCTTTTTCCCATAACTTAAGTATCTTAATTTTGTTTGTAAAAAACTTTGATTATCTGAAAAGTTAA
>NW_023001151.1:0-831 GCF_900245975.1 Drosophila guanche | reverse complement strand
GCGTTTTTAGTCTTCTTTTATCTTTAAAATTGTAGATTTGGGAGGTTTTCGCCCTTTTGCTGGGGCGGAAGGGGGCGGGGCACATTTTTTAAATACACTTGTAACAGTGTGAGCATACAGAAGTCTGGATGCAAAATTTGGTGGCTCTAGCTTTTATAGTCTCTGAGATTCAGGTGCTCAACAAGACAGCCGGACAGACGGACGGACAGACGGACAGACAGACAGGGCTCAATCGACTCGGCTATTGATGGTGATCAAGAATATATACACTTTATGGGGTCGGAAACGATTCCTTCTGTGTGTTACATACATTAATTTTGTGCACAAATACAATATACCCTGTTTACTCTTCGAGTACCGGGTATAAAACAAATATAAGCTGCCTGAGGGTGGGGGGGGGTGGTTAAAAGTCGGCAGACGCAGAGGGTCGGCAGAGGGACGGCAGAGGCCGAGTGAAGCAGAGTGTGAATGAGAGAATGTGAAAAGAACAACAAAAGCTGCAGGACAGTGTGGGTTTAGCCACTGCTAATTAATTTCTTCTTTCTGGTTATAATAATGATCCAATGGGATCCCAATTTGGTGATCTGATAGATATTGCCATTCCCTACAGAATGGCGTTTTAAGTTTTCTTCTATCTTTAAAATTGTAGATTTGGGAGGTTTTCGCCCTTTTGCGGGGGCGGAAGGGGGCGGGGCACATTTTTTAAATACACTTGTAACAGTGTGAGCATACAGAAGTCTGGATGCAAAATTTGGTGACTCTAGCTTTTATAGTCTCTGAGATTCAGGTGCTCAACAAGACAGCCGGACAGACGGACGGACAGACGAACAG
>NW_023001150.1:0-831 GCF_900245975.1 Drosophila guanche | reverse complement strand
GCACTTTGTGGTAAACGACATTCTTTGTTTTTTGGTCAGGCGCAAGAACAAATAAAGCGGATGGTTTGCCGACACGTGAGCATGCCACGTACAATTGACCATGAGAAAAACATTCATTTTCTAGATTGAGGCCACAAATAGTCAAGGATTGGCCCTGTGATTTGTTGATCGTCATGGCGAAGGCAAGACGAATCGGGAACTGAATTCGTTTGAACTCAAAGGGCATATCCGTTGGGATCATCGGAATCCTTGGAATAAGAACTTCATCTTCTTTTTTTTTTTTTTAGGTTTTAAGTTACCGCTCTACCCTTGGGTAGAGGGGAATTATTTGGCCGCCCGCCTTTACAAGGGGGAAATCGCCACGTCGAAATATGTAACTTGTTAAAGTTTTGCTCCAATACTTACCTGGCGTAGAGGTTATGTTCCCCACGTGCTTGCAGTGTGCCCAGACACTTCCGATTGCAGTGGACTCTTACTTCACGTCGGAGCCTTTATAGTCCAGGTATCACAAGACCTGGAATTCCTCTGTGTCGTATATTCCACCGACTTTGGATGTCTTAATATACGAGCAGCACTTGTCCGCATTAAAACTGTTTCTTCCTCGCTATCTGATAAAGACGATTTAATAGTTCTGGGGGATTTCAACATGCCAGGTACTCTTTGACCTTAGACGAGGAGGAAGTCTGTAGAGCATCGGAAATTACAGTCCCCGGCACGGACCTGCTGGCCGAAGCACTTGCTGACTGCCAAGTGGTCAACGACACCGATTATGTAAACGCCACCAACACTAGTGTGGCTTTGCTACACATAGAGACACGAAGCTCTGCCGGC
>NW_023001149.1:0-831 GCF_900245975.1 Drosophila guanche | reverse complement strand
TTAAGAACTAGGTAAGTAAGTAATTTTAAGTTTAAGGTTTTTTCAGAGTATTACTTAAGTATCTTAATTTTAGTTGTAAAAAACTTTGATTATCTGAAAACTTGATTGCTACTGCTATAAAATGGATCCAAACTCTGTGTGGTTTTGGCCTACCGTCTGGGTAAAGCTTTAAAATGCAAAAATGTTGATTGTTGTGAAATTTTTTTTTTTCGAAATTTTGACTTTAAAAACTTGGGAAAATTCGGTTTTATTTTCTATGGCAGAACTTGTTCTTTAAGAATTTTTATTTTAAAAACTCGGGGAAAGTCGGGTTTATTTTCTATGGCAGAACTTGTTTTTTAAGAACTAGGTAAGTAAGTAATTTTAAGTTTAAGGTTTTTTCAGAGTATTACTTAAGTATCTTAATTTTAGTTGTAAAAAACTTTGATTATCTGAAAACTTGATTGCTACTGCTATAAAATGGATCCAAAATCTGTGTGGTTTTGGCCTACCGTCTGGGTAAAGCTTTGAAATGCAAAAATGTTGATTGATGTGAGATTTTTCTTTTCGATATTTTTACTTTAAAAACTCGGGAAAAGTCTATGGCAGAACTTGTTTTTTTAGACCTGGTTGCAAAAAACTTTTATTATCTAAAAAGTTGATTGATACTGCTATAAAATGGATCCAAACTTTGTGTGGTTTTATCCTACCATCTCGGAAAAGCTTTGAAATGCAAAAATGTTGATTGTTGTGAGATTTTTTGTTTTCGAAATTTTTACTTTAAAAACTCGTGTTTATTTTCTATGGCAGAACTTGTTTTTTAAGAACTTATTAAGGAAGTAATTTGTGTTT
>NW_023001148.1:0-831 GCF_900245975.1 Drosophila guanche | reverse complement strand
AGAAAATAAAACCGACTTTTCACGAATTTTTAAGGTCCAAATTTCGAAAAATAAATTCTCACAACAATCAACATTTTTGAATTTCAAAGCCTTTCCGAGACGGTAGGCCAAAACCACAAACAGTTTGGATCCATTTTATATCAGTATCAATCAACTTTTCAGATAATCAAAGTTTTTTACAACCAAAGTTAAGATACTTAAGTTATGTGAAAAAACAAACCACAACCTCTGAAAAAACCTTAAACTAAAAATTAAAAATTGCTAGTTCTTAAAAAACAAGTTCTGCCATAGAAAATAAACCCAACTCTTCCCGAGTTTTTAAAGTCTTAATTTCGTAATAAATACCTCACAAAAATCAACATTTTTGCATATCAAATCTGTATATTTCCCAGACGGTAAAGCAAAAACACAAAGTGATTGGAACCAAAACCACACAGAGTTTGGATCCACTTGATAGCAGTATGAATAAACTTTTCAGATAAACAAAGTTCCATACAACCTGATCTAAGATAACTAGGTTATGTGAAAAAAACAAACCTCAACCTCTGAAAAAACCTTAAACTAAAAATTACTTCCTTAATAAGTTCCTGAAAAACAAGTTCTGCCATAGAAAATAAAACCGACTTTTCACGAATTTTTAAGGTCCAAATTTCGAAAAATAAATTCTCACAACAATCAACATTTTTGAATTTCAAAGCCTTTCCGAGACGGTAGGCCAAAACCACAAACAGTTTGGATCCATTTTATATCAGTATCAATCAACTTTTCAGATAATCAAAGTTTTTTACAACCAAAATTAAGATACTTAAGTTATGTGAAAAAACAAACCAC
>NW_023001147.1:0-831 GCF_900245975.1 Drosophila guanche | reverse complement strand
AACTAGTAATTTTGTAATTTTTAGGTTAATGTTTTTTCAGAGGTTGTGGTTTGTTTTTTTACATAACTTAAGTATCTTAGATCTGGTTGCAAAAAAACTTTGATTATCAGAAAAGTTTATTGATTCTGCTATAAAATGGATCCAAAGTCTGTGTGGTTTTGGCCTACCGTCTCGGAAAAGCTTTAAAATGCAAAAATGTGGATTGTTGTGAGATTTTTTTTTTTCGAAATTTTGACTTTGAAAAACTTGGGAAAAGTTGGTTTTATTTTCTATGGCAGAACTTGTTTTTTAAGAACTAGCAATTTTGTAATATTTAGTTTAAGGTTTTTTCAGAGGTTGCTGTTTGTTTTTTCACATAAGTTAAGTATCTTAATTTTGGTTGTAAAAATCTTTGATTATCTGAAAAGTTGATTGATACTGCTATTAAATGGATCCAAACTCTGTGTGGTTTTGGCCTACCGTCTGGATAAAGCTTTAAAATGCAAAAATGTTCATTTTTGTGAGGTATTTTGTACGAAATTTTGACTTTAAAAACTCGGGTTTTTTTTTCCATGGCAGAACTTGTTTTTTAAGAACTTATTAAGAAAGTAATTTTAAGTTTAAGGTTTTTTCAGAGGTTGGGGTTTAATTTATTACATAACTTAAGTATCTTAATTTTGGTTGTAAAAAACTTTGATTATCTGAAAAGTTGATTGATACTGCTATAAAATGGATCCAAACTGTGTGGTATTGGCCTACCGTCTGGGTAAAGCTTTGAAATGCAAAAATGTTGTTTGATGTGAGATTTTTTTTTCGATATTTTTACTTTAAAAACTCGGGAAAAGTCGGGAT
>NW_023001146.1:0-831 GCF_900245975.1 Drosophila guanche | reverse complement strand
TCAATCAACTTTTCAGATAATCAAAGTTTTTTACAACCAAAATTAAGATACTTAAGTTATGTGAAAAAACAAACCACAACCTCTGTAAAAACCTTAAACTAAAAATTACATCCTTAATAAGTTCCTAAAAAACAAGTTCTGCCATAGAAAAAAAAACCCGAGTTTTTAAAGTCAAAATTTCGTACAAAATACCTCACAAAAATGAACATTTCAATGAACGATGAACAACATCCAGACGGTAGGCCAAAACCACACAGAGTTTGGATCCACTTTATAGCAGTATCAATCAACTTTTCAGATAATCAAAATTTTTTACAACCAAAATTCAGATTCTTAACTTATGTGAAAAAACAAACCGCAACCTCTGAAAAAACATTAAACTAAAAATTACAAAATTGCTAGTTCTTAAAAAACAAGTTCTGCCATAGAAAATAAAACCAACTTTTCCCGAGTTTTTAAAGTCAAAATTTCGAAAAAAAAAATCTTACAACAATCCACATTTTTGCATTTCAATGCTTTTCCGAGACGGTAGGCCAAAACCACTCAGAGTTTGGATCCATTTTATAGCAGTATCAATCAACTTTTCAGATAATCAAAGTTTTTTACAACCACAGTTAAGATACTCAAGTTATGTGAAAAAACAAAGCGCAACCTCTGAAAAAACCTTAAACTTAAAATTACAAAATTGCTAGTTCTTAAAAAACAAGTTCTGCCATAGAAAATAAAACCAACTTTTCCCGAGTTTTTAAAGTCAAAATTTCGAAAAAAAAAATCTCACAACAATTCACATTTTTGCATTTCAAAGCTTTTCGAGACGGTAGGCCGAAACCA
>NW_023001145.1:0-831 GCF_900245975.1 Drosophila guanche | reverse complement strand
AAAACTTTGATTATCTGAAAAGTTGATTGATACTGCTATAAAATGGATCCAAGCTGTTTGTGGATTTGGCCTACCGCCTGGGTAAGGATTTGAAATGCAAAAATGTTGATTGTTGTGAGATTTTTTGTTTTCGATATTCTTACTTTAAAAACTCGGGAAAAGTCGGGTTTATTTTCTATGGCAGAACTTGTTTTTTAGGGGTTTATTAAGGATGTAATTTTTAGTTTAAGGTTTTTTCAGAGGTTGCGTTTTGTTTTTTCACATAACTTAAATATCTTAATTTTGGTTGTAAAAAACTTTGATTATCTGAAAAGTTGATTGATACTGCTATAAAATGGATCCAAACTCTGTGTGATTTTGGCCTACCGTCTCGGTTAAGCTTTGAAATGCAAAAATGCTTATTGTTGTGAGATTTTTTGTTTTCGAAATTTTTACTTATAAACTCGAGAAAAGTCGGGTTTATTTTCTTTGGCAGAACTTGTTTTTTAAGAACTAGCAATTTTGTAATTTTTAGTTTAAGGTTTTTTCAGAGGTTGCTATTTAATTTTCCACAAACCTTAGGTTAGTCTTAAGTTTGGTTGTAAAAAACTTTGATTATCTGAAAAGTTGATTGATACTGCTATAAAATGGAACCAAACTGTGTTGGTTTGGCCTACCGTCTGGGTAAAGCTTTGAAATGCAAAAATGTTGATTGATGTGAGATTTTTTTTTCGATATTTTTACTTTAAAAACTCGGGAAAAGTCGGGTTTATTTTCTATGGCAGAACTTGTTTTTTAGGAACTTATTAAGGATGTAATTTTTAGTTTAAGGTTTTTCAGAGGTTGCGGTTT
>NW_023001144.1:0-831 GCF_900245975.1 Drosophila guanche | reverse complement strand
TGATACTGCTAAAAAATTGATCCAAATTGTGTGTGGATTTCGCCTACCGTCTGGGTAAAGCTTTGAAATGCAAAAATGTTGGTTGTTGTGAGATTTTTATTGTCGAAATATTGACTTTAAAAACTCGGGAACATTAGGGTTTATTTTCTATTGCAGAACTTTTCTTTTAAGAATTTTCAAAGTTTGTACATTTTTTGTTCAAGGTTTTTTCAGAGGTTTCGGTTTGTTTTTTCACATAACTTAAGTATCTTAGATCTGGTTGCAAAAAACTTTGATTATCTAAAAAGTTTATTGATACTGCTATAAAATGGATCCAAACTCTTTGTGGTTTTGGTCTACCGTCTGGGAAAAGCTTTGAAATGCAAAAGTGTTTTTTGTAAGGTATTTTTTACGAAATTTTGACTTTAAAAACTCGGGAAGAGACGGGCTATTTTCTATGGCAGAACTTTTTTTAGGAACTTATTAAAGATGTCATTTTTAATTTAAGGTTTTTTCAGAGGTTGCGGTTTGTTTTTTCACATAACTTAAGTATCTTAGATCTGGTTGCAAAAAACTTTGATTATCTAAAAGTTGAGTGATACTGCTAAAAAATTGATCCAAACTGTGTGTGGTTTTGGCCTACCGTCTGGGTTAAGCTTTGAAATGCAAAAATGTTGGTTGTTGTGAGATTTTTATTGTCGAAATATTGACTTTAAAAACTCGGGAAGTTTGGGGTTTATTTTCTATGGCAGAACTTTTTTTTAGGAACTTATTAAAGATGTCATTTTTAATTTAAGGTTTTTTCAGAGGTTGCGGTTTGTTTTTTCACATAACTTAAGTATCTTAGAGCTG
>NW_023001143.1:0-831 GCF_900245975.1 Drosophila guanche | reverse complement strand
TTAAAAAACAAGATCTGCCATAGAAAATAAAAGCGACTTTTCCCGAGCTTTTAAAGTAAAAATTTCGAAAACAAAAAATCTCACAACAATCAACGTTTTTGCATTTCAAAGCTTTTCCGAGACGGTAGGTCAAAACCGCAAACAGTTTGGATCCATTTTATAGCAGTATCAATCAACTTTTCAGATAATCAAAGTTTTTGACAACCAAAATTAGGATACTTAAGTTATGTGAAAAAACAAAACGCAACCTCTGAAAAAACCTTAAACTAAAAATTACAAAATTGCTAGTTCTTAAAAAACAAGATCAGCCATAGAAAATAACAGCGACTTTTCCTTGAGCTTTTAAAGTACAAATTTCGAAAAAAAAAAAAATCTCACAACAATTAACAATATTGCATTAAAAAGCTTTACCCAGACGGTAGGCCAAAACCACAAAGAGTTTGGATCCATGTTATAGCAGTATCAATCAGCTTTTCAGATAATTAAAGTTCATTGCTCCCAGATCAAAGATACTTAAGTTATGAAAAAAACAAAACCGCAACCTCTAAAAAAAAACCTTAAACTAAAAATTACTTCCTTAATAAGTTCTTAAAAAAAAAGTTCTGCCATAGAAAATAAACCCGACTTTTCTAATAATCAAAGTTTTTTGCAACCAGATCAAAAATACTTAAGTTATGAAAAAAAAAACCGCAACCTCTAAAAATAACCTTAAACTTAAAATTACTTCCTTAATAAGTTCTTAAAAAAAAAGTTCTGCCATAGAAAATAAGCCCGACTTTTCTCGAGTTTTTAAAGTAAAAATTTCGAAAACAAAAAATCTCACAACAATAA
>NW_023001142.1:0-831 GCF_900245975.1 Drosophila guanche | reverse complement strand
CTCGGGTTTATTTTCTATGGCAGAACTTGTTTTTTAAGAACTTATTAAGGAAGTAATTTGTGGTTTAATGTGTTTTCAGAGGATTCGGTTTGTTTTTTCACATAACTTAAGTATCTTAGATCTGGTTGCAAAAAACTTTGATTATCTGAAAAGTTGATTGATTCTGCCATAAAATGGATCCAAACTATGTGTGGTTTTTTTCCTACCGTCTGGGTAAAGCTTTGAAATGCAAAATAGTTGATTTTTGTGAGGTATATTGTACGAAATTTTGACTTTAAAAACTCGGGTTTATTTTCTATGGCAGAACTTGTTTTTTAAGAACTTATTAGGGAAGTTATTTTAAGTTTAAGGTTTTTTCAGAGGTTGCGGTTTGTTTTTTCACATAACTTAAGTATCTTAATTTTGGTTGTAAAAAACTTTGATTATCTGAAAAGTTGATTGCTACTGCTGTAAAATGGATCCAAACTCCGTGTGGTTTTGGCCTACCGTCTGGGTTAAGCTTTCAAATGCAAAAGAGTGGATTGTTGTGAGATTTTTTTTTCGATATTTTTACTTTAAAAATTAGGGAAAAGTCGGGTTTATTTTCTATGGCAGAACTTGTTTTTTAGGAACTTATTAAGGTTGTAATTTTTAGTTTAAGGTTTTTTCAGAGGTTGCGGTTTGTTTTTTCACATAACTTAAGTATCTAAGATCTGGTTGCAAAACACTTTGATTATCAGAAAAGTTGATTGCTACTGCTATAAAATGGATCCAAACTCCGTGTGGTTTTGGCCTACCGTCTGGGTTAAGCTTTAAAATGCAAAAATGTTGATTGTTGTGAGATTTTTTTTT
>NW_023001141.1:0-831 GCF_900245975.1 Drosophila guanche | reverse complement strand
TTAAGTATCTTAATTGTGGTTGTAAAAAGCTTTGATTATCTGAAAAGTTGATTGATACTGCTATAAAATGGATCCAAACTCTGAGTGGTTTTGGCCTACCGTCTGGGTAAAGCTTTGTAATGCAAAATTGTTGATTGTTGTGAGATTTTTTTTGTTCAAATTTTGACTTCAAAAAACTCGGGAAAAGTCAGGTTTATTTTCTATGGCAGAACTCTTCTTTTAAGAATTTTCAAAATTTGTGCTTTTTTGTTTAAGGTTTTTTAGAAGTAGCGGTTTGTTTTTTCACATAACTTAGGTATCTTAGATCTGGTTGTAAAGACTTTTATTATCTGAAAAGTTGATTGATGCTGCTATGAAGTTGATCCAAACTGTTTGTGGTTTTTGGCCTACCGTCTCGGAAAAGCTTTGAAATGGCAGAACTTGTTTTTTAAGAACTTATTAAGGATGTCATTTTTAGATTAAGGTTTTTTCAGAGGTTGCGGTTTGTTTTTTCACATAATTTATGTATCTTACTTTTGGTTGTAACAAACTTTGATTATCTGAAAAGTTGATTGATACTCCTATAAAATGGATCCAACCTCTGTGTGGTTTTGGCCTACCGTCTGGGTAAAGCTTAGAAATGCAAAAATGTGGATTTTTGTGAGGTATTTTGTACGAAATTTTGACTTTAAAAATTCGGGAAAAGTCGGGTTTATTTTCTATGGCAGAACTTTTCCTTTAAGAATTTTCAAAGTTCGTACTTGTTTGTTTAAGGTTTTTTAGAAGTAGCGGTTTGTTTTTTCACATAACTTAAGTATCTTAATTTTGGTTTTAAAAAACTTTGATTATCTG
>NW_023001140.1:0-832 GCF_900245975.1 Drosophila guanche | reverse complement strand
CAGTATCAATCAACTTTTCAGATAATCAAAGTTTTTTACAACCAAAGTTAAGATACTTAAGTTATGTGAAAAAACAAACCGAAACCTCTGAAAAAACCTTAAACTTAAAATTACTTCCTTAATAAGATCTTAAAAAACAAGTTTTGTCATAGAAAATAAACCCGACTTTTCCCGAGTTTTTAAAGTCAAAATTTCGTACAAAATACCTCACAAAAATCAACATTTTTGCATTTCAAAGCTTTACCCAGACGGTAGGCGAAAATCACACAGAGTTTGGATCCATTTTATAGCAGAATCAATCAACTTTTCTGATAATCAAAGTTTTTTGCAACCAGATCTAAGATACTTAAGTTATGTAAGAAAACAAACCGCAACCTCTGAAAAAACCTTAAACTAAAAATTACATCCCCAAGAAGTTCCTAAAAACCAAGCTCTGCCATAGAAAATAAACCCGACTTTTCCCGAGTTCTTAAAGTCAAAATTTGGGAAAAAAAAATCTCACAACAATCAACATTTTTGCATTTTAAAGCTTTACCCAGACGGTAGGCCAAAACCACACAGAGTTTGGATCCATTTTATAGCAGTATCAATCAACTTATCAGGTAATCAAAGTTTTTTACAACCAAAATTAAGACTTAAGTTATGTGAAAAAACAAACCGCAACCTCTGAAAAAACCTTAAACTTAAAATTACTTCCTTAATAAGTTCTTAAAAAACAAGTTCTGCCATAGAAAATAAAACCGACTTTTCCCAAGTTTTTAAAGTCAACATTTCGTACAAAATACCTCACAAAAATCAACATTTTTGCATTTCAAAGCTTTACCCAGACGGT
>NW_023001139.1:0-832 GCF_900245975.1 Drosophila guanche | reverse complement strand
CTTTGTGCACAAATACAATATACCCTATTCACTCTTCGAGTACCGGGTATAAAACAAATATAAGCTGCGTGAGGGGGAGGCGGGGGTGGTTAAAAGTCGGCAGAGGCAGAGGCCGAGTGAAGCAGAGTGTGAATGAGAGCATGTGAAAAGAACAACAAAAGCTGCAGGACAGTGTGGGCACATTTTTTAAATACACTTGCAACAGTGTGAGTATACAGAAGTCTGGATGCAAAATTTGGTGGCTCTAGCTTTTATAGTCTCTGAGATTCAGGTGCTCAACAAGACGGACGGACAGACGGACGGACAGACGGACAGACAGACAGGGCTCAATCGACTCGGCTATTGATGGTGATCAAGAATATATACACTTTATTGTGCACAAATACAATATACCCTATTTACTCTTCGAGTAATGGGTATAAAACAAATATAAGCTGCGAGAGGGGGTTGGGGGGGTGGTTTAAAGTCGGCAGAGGCAGAGGGACGGCAGAGGCAGAGGCCGAGTGAGGCAGAGTGTGAATGAGAGAATGTGAAAAGAACAACAAAAGCTGCAGGACAGTGTGGGTTTAGCCACTGCTAATTAATATATTCTTTCTGGCTATAATAATGATCCAATCGGATCCCAATTTATTGATCTGATAGATATGACCATTCTCTACAGAATGGCGTTTTTAGTTTTCTTCTATCTTTAAAATTGTAGATTTGGGAGGTTTTCGCCCTTTTGCGGGGGCGGAATGGGGCGGGGCACATTTTTTAAATACACTTGTAACAGTGTGAGCATACAGAAGTCTGGATGCAAAATTTGGTGGCTCTAGCTTTTATAGTCTCTGAG
>NW_023001138.1:0-832 GCF_900245975.1 Drosophila guanche | reverse complement strand
CAAAGTTTTTTACAACCAAAATTAAGATACTTAAGTTATGTGAAAAACCAACCGCAACATCTGAAAAAACCTTAAACTTAAAATTACTTCCTTAATAAGTTCCTAAAATACAAGTTCTGCCAAAGAAAATAAACCCAACTTTTCCCGAGTTTTTAAAGTAAAAATAACGAAAAAAAAAACAAAAATCTCACATCAATCAACATTTTTGCATTTCAAAGCTTTACCCAGACGGTAGGCCAAAACCACACAGTTTGGATCCATTTTAAAGGAGTATCAATCAACTTTTCAGATAATCAAAGTTTTTTACAACCAAAATTAACATACTTAAGTTATGTGAAAAAACAAACCACAACCTCTGTAAAAACCTTAAACTAAAAATTACATCCTTAATAAGTTCCTAAAAAACAAGTTCTGCCATAGAAAATAAACCCGACTTTTCCTGAGTTTTTAAAGTAAAAATATCGAAAAAAAAATCTCACATCAATCAACATTTTTGCATTTCAAAGCTTTACCCAGACGGTAGGCCAATACCACACAGTTTGGATCCATCTTATAGCAGTATCAATCAACTTTTCAGATAATCAAAGTTTTTTACAACCAAAATTAAGATACTTAAGTTATGTAAAAAAACAAACCGCAACCTCTGAAAAAACCTTAAACTTAAAATTACTTTCTTAATAAGTTCTTAAAAAACAAGTTCTGCCATAGAAAAAAAAACCCGAGTTTTTAAAGTCAAAATTTCGTACAAAATACCTCACAAAAATGAACATTTTTGCATTTTAAAGCTTTATCCAGACGGTAGGCCAAAACCACACAGAGTTTGGATCCACTT
>NW_023001137.1:0-832 GCF_900245975.1 Drosophila guanche | reverse complement strand
TTAGGATCCATTTTATAGCAGAATCAATCAACTTTTCTGATAATCAAAGTTTTTTGCAACCAGATCTTAGATACTTAAGTTATGTGAAAAAACCTTAAACTAAAAATTACAAAAATGCTAGTTCTTAAAAATCAAGTTCTGGCATAGAAAATAAAACCGACTTCTCCCGAGTTTTTAAAGTAAAAATTTCGAAAAAAAAATCTCACAACAATCCACATTTTTGCATTTCAAAGCTTTTCCGAGACGGTAGGCCTAAATCACACAGAGTTTGGATCCATTTTATGGCAGTATCAATCAACTTTTCAGATAATCAAAGTTTTTTACAACCAAAATTAAGATACTTAAGTTATGTGAAAAAACAAACCGCAACCTCTGAAAAAACCTTAAATTTAAAATAACTTCCTTAATAAGTTCTTAAAAAACAAGTTCTGCCATAGAAAATAAACCCGAGTTTTCAAAGTCAAAATTTCGTACAAAATACATCACAAAAATCAACATTTTTGCTTTTCAAAGCTTTACTTAGACGGTAGGTCAAAACCAAACAGAGTTTGGATCCAGTTTATGACAGAATCAATCAACTTTTCAGATAATCAAAGTTTTTTGCAACCAGATCTAAGATACTTAAGTTATGTAAAAAAACAAACCGCAACCTCTGAAAAAACCTTAAACTTAAAATTACTTACTTACCTAGTTCTTAAAAAACAAGTTCTGCCATAGAAAATAAACCCGAGTTTTTAAAGTCAAAATTTCGTACAATATACCTCACAAAAATCAACATTTTTGCATTTCAAAGCTTTACCCAGACGGTAGGCCAAAACCACACAGAGTTTGG
>NW_023001136.1:0-832 GCF_900245975.1 Drosophila guanche | reverse complement strand
GTAAAAAACTTTGATTATCTGAAAAGTTGATTGATTCTGCTATAAAATGGATCCAAACTCTGTGTGGGTTTGGCCTACCGTCTCGGTAAAGCTTTAAAATGCAAAAATGTTCATTTTTGTGAGGTATTTGGACGAAATTTTGATTTTAAAAACTTGGGTTTATTTTCAATGGCAGAACTTGTTTTTTTAAGAACTTATTAAGAAAGTAATTTTAAGTTTAAGGTTTTTTCAGAGGTTGCGGTTTGTTTTTTTACATAACTTAAGTATCTTAGATCTGGTTGCAAAAAAAACTTTGATTATCTGAAAAGTTTATTGATTCTGCTATAAAATGGATCCAAACTCTGTGTGGTTTTGGCCTACCGTCTCGGAAAAGGTTTGAAATGCAAAAATGTAAATTGTTGTGAGATTTTTTTTTTTCGAAATTTTGACTTTAAAAACTCTGGAAAAGTTGGTTTTATTTTTTATGGCAGAACTTGTTTTTTAAGAACTAGCAATTTTGTAATTTTTAGTTTAAAGTTTTTTCAGAGGTTGCGGTTCGTTTTTTCACATAACTTAAGTATCTTAATTTTGGTTGTAAAAACCCTTGATTATCTGAAAAGTTGATTGATACTGCTATTAAATGGATCCAAACTTTTTGTGGTTTTGGCCTACCGTCTCGGAAAAGCTTTGAAATGCAAAAATGTTGATTGTTGTGAGATTTTTTTTTTCGAAATTTCGACTTTAAAAACTCGGGAAAAGTTGGTTCTATTTTCTATGGCAGAACTTGTTTTTTAAGAACTAGCAATTTTGTAATTTTTAGTTTAAGGTTTTTTCAGAGGTTGCGGTTTGTTTT
>NW_023001135.1:0-832 GCF_900245975.1 Drosophila guanche | reverse complement strand
TTCCGCCCCCGCAAAAGGGCGAAAACCTCCCAAATTTACAATTTTAAAGATAAAAGAAAACTAAAAACGCCATTCTGTAGGGAATGGCCATATCTATCAGATCAATAAATTGGGATCCGATTGGATTATTATTATAGCCAGAAAGAAGAAATTAATTAGCAGTGGCTAAACCCACACTGTCCTGCAGCTTTTGTTGTTCTTTTCACATTCTCTCATTCACACTCTGCTTCACTCGGCCTCTGCCTCTGCCGACTTTAAACCACCCCCCCCTCCCCCTCCACCCACCCCTTACGCAGCTTATATTTGTTTTACACCCCGTACTCGAAGAGTAAATAGGGTATATTGTATTTGTGCACAAAGTTAATGTATGTAACACACAGAAGGAATCGTTTCCGACCCCATAAAGTGTATATATTCTTGATCACCATCAATAGCCGAGTCGATTGAGCCCTGTCTGTCTGTCCGTCCGTGTTGTGGAGCATCTGAATCTCAGAGACTATAAAAGCTAGAGCCACCAAATTTTGCATCCAGACTTCTGTATGCTCACACTGCTACAAGTGTATTTAAAAAATGTGCCCCGCCCCCTTCCGCCCCCGCAAAAGGGCGAAAACCTCCCAAATCTACAATTTTAAGGATAGAAGAAAACTAAAAACGCCATTCTGTAGGGAATGGCCATATCTATCAGATCACCAAATGATCCGATTGGATCATTATTATAGCCAGAAAGAAGAAATTAATTAGCAGTGGCTAAACCCACACTGTCCTGCAGCTTTTGTTGTTCTTTTCACATTCTCTCATTCACACTCTGCTTCACTCGGCCTCTGCCGACTTT
>NW_023001134.1:0-832 GCF_900245975.1 Drosophila guanche | reverse complement strand
AAAAATTCGGGTTTATTTTCTAAGGCAGAACTTGTTTTTTAAGAACTTATTAAGGAAGTTATTTTAAGTTTAAGGTTTTTTCAGAGGTTGCGGTTTGTTTTTTCACATAACTTAAGTATCTTAATTTTGGTTGTACAAAACTTTGATTATCTGAAAAGTTGATTGATACTGCTATCAAATGGATCCGAAGTCTGTGTGGTTTTGGCCTACCGTCTCAGAAAAGCTTTGAAATGCAAAAATGTGGATTGTTGTGAGATTTTTTTTTTCGAAAATTTGACTTTAAAACTAGGGAAAAGTCGGTTTTATTTTCTATGGCAGAACTTGTTTTTTAAGAACTAGCATTTTTGTAATTTTTAGTTTAAGGTTTTTTTCAGAGGTTGCGGTTTGTTTTTTCACATAACTTAAGTGTCTAATTTTGGTTGTAAAAAACTTTGATTATCTGAAAAGTTGATTGATACTGCTATAAAATGGATACAAACTGTTTGTGGTTTTGGCCTACCGTCTGGGTAAAGCTTTGAAATCCAAAAATGTTGATTGATGTGAGGTATTTTGTACGATATTTTGACTTTAAAAACTCGGGTGTATTTTCTAAGGCAGAACTTGTTTTTTAAGAACTTATTAAGGAAGTTATTTTAAGTTTAATGTTTTTTCAGAGGTTGCGGTTTGTTTTTTCACATAACTTAAGTATCTTAATTTTGGTTGTAAAAAACTTTGATTATCTGAAAAGTTGATTGATACTGCTATAAAATGGATCCAAACTGTTTGTGGTTTTGGCCTACCGTCTGGGTAAAGCTTTGAAATGCAAAAATGTGGATTGTTCTGAGATTTTTTT
>NW_023001133.1:0-832 GCF_900245975.1 Drosophila guanche | reverse complement strand
TTTGCATTTCAAAGCTTTTCCGAGACGGTGGGCCAAAACCACAAACAGTTTGGATCCATTTAATAGCAGTATCAATCAACTTTTCAGATAATCAAAGTTTTTTACAACCAAAATTAAGATTCTTAAGTTATGTGAAAAAACACAACACTGAACAAACCTTAAACCAAAAATTACAAAATCACTAGTTCTTAAAAAACAAGTTCTGCCATAGAAAATAAACCCAACTCTTCCCGAGTTTTTAAAGTCGAAATTTCGTAATAAATATCTCAAAAAAATCAACATTTTTGCATTTCAAATCTGTATATTTCCAAGACGGTAAAGCAAAAACACAAAGTGTTTGGAACCAAAACCACACAGAGTTTGGATCCACTTGATAGCAGTATGAATAAACTTTTCAGATAAACAAAGTTCCATACAACCAGATCTAAGATAACTAGGTTATGTGAAAAAAACAAACCTCAACCTCTGAAAAAACCTTAAACTAAAAACTACTTCCTTAAGAAGTTCCTGAAAAACAAGTTCTGCCATAGAAAATAAAACCGACTTTTCACGAATTTTTAAGGTCCAAATTTCGAAAAGTAAAATCTCACAACAATCCACATTTTTGCATTTCAAAGCTTTTCCGAGACGGTAGGCCAAAACCACACAGAGTGTGGATCCACTTTATAGCAGTATCAATCAACTTTTCAGATAATAAAAATTTTTTACAACCAAAATTCAGATTCTTAACTTATGTGAAAAAACAAACCGCAACCTCTGAAAAAACCTTAAACTAAAAATTACATCCTTAATAAGTTCCTAAAAAACAAGTTCTGCCATAGAAAATAAACCC
>NW_023001132.1:0-832 GCF_900245975.1 Drosophila guanche | reverse complement strand
ACAGTCGGGTTTATTTTCTATGGCAGAACTTATTTTTAGGAACTTATTAAAGATGTCATTTTTAATTTAAGGTTTTTTCAGAGGTTGCGGTCTGTTTTTTCACATAACCTAAGTATCTTAGATCTGGTTGCAAAAAACTTTGATTATCTGAAAAGTTTATTGATACTGCTAAAAAATTGATCCAAACTGTGTGTGGTTTTGGCCTACCGTCTGGGTAAAGCTTTGAAATGCAAAAATGTTGGTTGTTGTGAGATTTTTATTGTCGAAATATTGACTTTAAAAACTCGGGAACAGTCGGGTTTATTTTCTATGGCAGAACTTTTTTTTAGGAACTTATTAAAGATGTAATTTTTAATTTAAGGTTTTATCAGAGGTTGCGGTCTGTTTTTTCACATAACTTAAGTATCTTAGATCTGGTTGCAAAAAACTTTGATTATCTGTAAAGTTGATTGAAACTGCTAAAAAATTGTTCCAAACTGTCTGTGGTTTTCGCCTGCCGTCTGGGTAAAGCTTTGAAATGCAAAAATGTTGGTTGTTGTGAGATTCTTATTGTCGAAATATTGACTTTAAAAACTCGGGAACAGTCGGGTTTATTTTCTATGGCAGAACATTTTTTTTTAGGAACTTATTAAGGATGTCATTTTTAATTTAAGGTTTTTTCAGAGGTTGCGGTCTGTTTTTTCACATAACTTAAGTATCTTAGATCTGGTTGCAAACAACTTTGATTATCTAAAAGTTGATTGATACTGCTAAGAAATTGATCCAAACTGTGTGTGGTTTTAGTCTACCGTCTGGGTAAAGCTTTGAAATGCAAAAATGTTGGTTGTTGTGA
>NW_023001131.1:0-833 GCF_900245975.1 Drosophila guanche | reverse complement strand
TAGCCGATGTTAGGTCGGTAAATTCAATTAAATCAAATCAAAAAACTAAAAGTGCAATAAATATACGAAAAATAGTATTAATCCAGCAGCAGCCATCATCAACAACTACAACAGCAGCAACAGCAACAAATACATTTATTTTTGAAGTGCAAACGGTGCAGTTGGAAATGATAGATTTGACTGTGGGAGAAGCAGACGAGGAAACACACTCACACACACACACACAATATGCTTGCACTGCACCCAGCACCCTACCCAGGGCTCTTCATACCCTTCATAACCCATTGCCCGCATTGCCCTTCTATTCTACGATGTTCTGGCGTTGTTGCTATAGGGCTCAAAAGGCGATGACGGCGGCGATCTTACCGCTGGGAGCGGCGGCTCTCCCGTCATCCCGACTCCAAGGCCGATATTTTTGGCTCCCTTTTTGTCTGCCGAAGACTTCGGCCTGCGTTTCCTGCGGGCGGGAACGCTCGACGTCGAGCTCGCGCCAACACTAGCTAGGCTAGCGTCGCTGGCATCTGCCTCGGTGTCCATGTCCATGGTCCGATAACCGATAACCACTTTCAAAAACCGATATTCGAACAGCTGACTTAGTGGAGACTCTAACCGAAACCTAGGTCAAAAACCAAGTTTCGAACAGCTGAGAAACACGTGGCTTCTGAGAGACACGTGGCTTTTGAGAAACACGTGACAAATATTAATTTGCGAGTAATTTCGTCTATTCGGCAACTAATTAAACAAGGGAAAACACATTCTTTCGCACTGAAAACCCGACGGTAAGGCGGAACGCTTAAAAACACGTCTGCTTCCAGTAGCAGTCAGAGAGCAAC
>NW_023001130.1:0-833 GCF_900245975.1 Drosophila guanche | reverse complement strand
CAAACCGCAACCTCTGAAAAAACCTTAAACTAAAAATTACATCCTTAATAAGTTCCTAAAAAACAAGTTCTGCCATAGAAAATAAACCCGACTTTTCCCGAGTTTTTAAAGTAAAAATATCGAAAAAAAAAAAAAATCTCACATCAATCAACATTTTTGCATTTTAAAGCTTTACCCAGACGGTAGGCCAATACCACACAGTTTTGATCCATTTTATAGCAGTATCAATCAACTTTTCAGATAATCAAAGTTTTTTACAACAAAAATTAAGATACTTAAGTTATGTGAAAAAACACAACACTGAAAAAACCTTAAACCAAAAATTACAAAATTACTAGTTCTTAAAAATCAAGTTCTGCCATAGAAAATAAACCACACTCTTCCCGAGTTTTTAAAGTCCAAATTTCGTAATAAATACCTCACAAAAATCAACATTTTTGCATTTCAAATCTGTATATTTCCCAGACGGTAAAGCAAAAACACAAAGTGTTTGGAATCAAAACCACACAGAGATTGGATCCACTTGATAGCAGTATGAATACAATTTTCAGATAAACAAAGTTCCATAAAACCAGATCTAAGATAACTTGGTTATGTGAAAAAAACAAACCTCAACCTCAAAATCAAAATTTCAAAGAAAAAAAAATCTAACATCAATCAAAATTTTTGCATTTCTAAGCTTTACCCAGACGGTAGGCCAAAACCACACAGTTTGGATCCATTTTATGGCAGTATCAATCAACTTTTCAGATAATCAAGGGTTTTTACAACCAAAATTAAGATACTTAAGTTATGTGAAAAAACAAACCACAACCTCTGAAAAAACCTTAAAC
>NW_023001129.1:0-833 GCF_900245975.1 Drosophila guanche | reverse complement strand
CAAATCTATAATTTTAAAGATAGAAGAAAACTAAAACCGCCATTCTGTAGGGAATGGCCATATCTATCAGATCAATAAATTGGGATCCGATTGGATCATTCTTATAGCCAGAAAGAATAAATTAATTAGCAGTGGCTAAACCCACACTGTCCTGCAGCTTTTGTTGTTCTTTTCACATTCTCTCATTCACACTCTGCTTCACTCGGCCTCTGCCACTGCCGTCCCTCTGCCTCTGCCGACTTTTAACCACCCCCCCCCCCCTCTCGCAGCTTATATTTGTTTTATACCCGGTACTCGAAGAGTAAATAGGGTATATTGTATTTGTGCACAAAGTTAATGTATGTAACACACAGAAGGAATCGTTTACGACCCCATAAAGTGTATATATTCTGGATCACCATCAATAGCCGAGTCGATTGAGCCCTGTCTGTCTGTCCGTCCGTCCGTCTTGTTGAGCACCTGAATCTCAGAGACTATAAAAGCTAGAGCCACCAAATTTTGCATCCAGACTTTTCTGAATGCTCACACTGTTACAAGTGTATTTAAAAAATGTGCCCCGCTCCCTTCCGCCCCCGCAAAAGGGCGAAAACCTCCCAAATCTACAATTTTAAAGATTGAAGAAAACTAAAAACGCCATTCTGTAGGGAATGGCCATATCTATCAGATCAATAAATTGGGATCCGATTGAATCATTATTATAGCCAGAAAGAATAAATTAATTAGCAGTGGCTAAACCCACACTGTCCTGCAGCTTTTGTTGTTCTTTTCACATTCTCTCATTCACACTCTGCTTCACTCGGCCTCTGCCACTGCCGTCCCTCTGCCTCTGCCGA
>NW_023001128.1:0-833 GCF_900245975.1 Drosophila guanche | reverse complement strand
CGGGAAAAATCGGGGTTATTTTCTATGGCAGAAATTGGGTTTTAAGAACTAACAATTTTGTAATTTTTTGTTTAATGTTTTTTCAGAGGTTGCGGTTTTTTTTCACATAACTTAAGTATCTTAGATCTGGTTGTAAAAAACTTTGATTATCTGAAAAGTTGATTGATACTGCTTTAAAAAGGATCCAAACTCTGTGTGGTTTTGGCCTACCGTCTGGGTAAAGCTTTGAAATGCAAAAATGTTGATTTTTGTGAGGTATTTTTTACGAATTTTTGACTTTAAAAACTCGGGAAAAGTCGGGTTTATTTTCTATGGCAGAACTTGTTTTTTTAGGAACTTATTAACGAGGTAATTTTTAGTTTAAGGTTTTTTCAGAGGTTGCGGTTTGTTTTTTCACATAACTTAAGTATCTTAGATGTGGTTGTAAAAATTTTTGATTATCTCAAAAGTTGATTGATACTGCTTTAAAATGGATCCAAACTCTGTGTGGTTTTGGCCTACCGTCTGGGTAAAACTTTGAAATGCAAAAATGTTGATTTTTGTGAGGTATTTTTTACGAATTTTTGACTTTAAAAACTCGGGAAAAGTCGGGTTTATTTTCTATGGCAGAACTTGATTTTTAAGAACTTATTAAGGAAGTAATTTTTAGTTTAAGGTTTTTTCAGAGGTTGCGGTTTGTTTTTTCACATAACTTAAGTATCTTAGATCTGGTTGCAAAAAAACTGTGATTATCTGAAAAGTTGATTGATACTGCTATAAAATGGATCCAAACGCTGTGTGGTTTTGGCCTACCGTCTGGGTAAAGCTTTAAAATGCAAAATTGTTGATTGTTG
>NW_023001127.1:0-833 GCF_900245975.1 Drosophila guanche | reverse complement strand
ATGGGGCGGGGCACATTTTTTAAATACACTTGTAACAGTGTGAGCATACAGAAGTCTGGATGCAAAATTTGGTGGCTCTAGCTTTTATAGTCTCTGAGATTCAGGTGCTCAAGAAGACGGACGGACGGACAGACGGACAGACGGACAGACAGACAGGGCTCAATCGACTCGGCTATTGATGGTGATCAATAATATGTATACTTTATGGGGTCGTAAACGATTCCTTCTGTGTGTTACATACATTAACTTTGTGTACAAATACAATATACCCTATTTACTCTTCAAGTACCGGGTATAAAACAAATATAAGCTGCGGGGGGGGAGGGGGGGGGGGTTTGGTTAAAAGTCGGCAGAGGCAGAGGGACGGCAGAGGCAGAGGCCGAGGGAAGCAGAGTGTGAATGAGAGAATGTGAAAAGAATAACAAAAGCTGCAGGACAGTGTGGGTTTAGCCACTGCTAATTAATATCTTCTTTCTGGCTATAATGATCCAATCGGATCCCAGTTTGGTGATCTGATAGACATGGCCATTCCCTACAGAATGGCGTTTTTAATTTTCTTCTATCTTTAAAATTGTAGATTTGGGAGGTTTTCGCCCTTTTGCGGGGGCGGAATGGGGAGGGGCACATTTTTTACATACACTTGTAACAGTGTGAGCATACAGAAGTCTGGATGCAAAATTTGGTAGCTCTAGCTTTTATAGTCTCTGAGATTCAGGTGCTCAAGAAGACGGACGGACAGACGGACAGACAGACAGGGCTCAATCGACTCGGCTATTGATGGTGATCAAGAATATATACACTTTATGGGGTCGGAAGCGATTCCTTCTGTGTGT
>NW_023001126.1:0-833 GCF_900245975.1 Drosophila guanche | reverse complement strand
AGAATGTGAAAAGAATAACAAAAGCTGCAGGACAGTGTGGGTTTAGCCACTGCTAATTAATTTCTTCTTTCTGGCTATAATAATGATCCAATTCCAAATCGGATCCCAATTTGGTGATCTGATAGATATGGCCATTTCCTACAGAATGGCGTTTTTAGATTTCTTCTATCTTTAAAATTGTAGATTTGGGAGGTTTTCGCCCTTTTGCGGGGGCGGAAGGGGGCGGGCACATTTTTTAAATACACTTGTAACAGTGTGAGAATACAGAAGTCTGGATGCAAAATTTGGTGGCTCTAGCTTTTATAGTCTCTGAGATTCAGGTGCTCAACAAGACGGACGGACAGACGGACGGACAGACGGACAGGGCTCAATCGACTCGGCTATTGATGGTGATCAATAATATGTACACTTTATGGGGTCGTAAACGATTCCTTCTGTGTCTTACATACATTAACTTTGTGCACAAACACAATATACCCTATTTACTCTTCGAGTACCGGGTATAAAACAAATATAAGCTGCGTGAGGGGGGGGTGGTTAAAAGTCGGCAGAGGCAGAGGGATGGCAGAGGCAGAGGCCGAGTGAAGCAGAGTGTGAATGAGAGAATGTGAAAAGAACAACTAAAGCTGCAGGACAGTGTGGGTTTAGCCACTACTAATTAATTTCTTCTTTCTGGCTATAATAATGATCCAATTCCAAATCGGATCCCAATTTGGTGATCTGATAGATATGGCCATTCCCTACAGAATGGCGTTTTTAGTTTTCTTTTATCTTTAAAGTTGTAGATTTGGGAGGTTTTCGCCTTTTTGCGTGGTCGGAAGGGGGGGGGGGGG
>NW_023001125.1:0-833 GCF_900245975.1 Drosophila guanche | reverse complement strand
TATGTGAAAAAAACAAACCGAAACCTCTGAAAAAACATTAAACAACAAATTACTTCCTTAATAATTTCTTAAAAAACAAGTTCTGCCATGGAAAATAAACCCGAGTTTTTAAAGTAAAAATTTCGAAAACAAAAAATCTTTTAACCCAGACGGTAGGCCAAAACCACACATAGTTTGGATCCATTTTATAGCAGAATCAATCAACTTTTCAGATAATCAAAGTTTTTTGCAACCAGATCTAAGATACTTAAGTTATGTGAAAAAAACAAACCGAAACCTCTGAAAAAACATTAAACCACATATTACTTCCTTAATAAGTTCTTAAAAAACAAGTTCTGCCATAGAAAATAAACCCGAGTTTTTAAAGTAAAAATTTCGAAAACAAAAAATCTCACAACAATCAACATTTTTGCATTTCAAAGCTTTTCCGAGATGGTAGGCCAAAACCACAAACAGTTGGGATCCATTTTATAGCAGTAGCAATCAACTTTTTAGATAATCAAAGTTTTTTACAACCAAAATTAAGATACTTAAGTTATGTGAAAAAACAAACCGCAACCTCTGAAAAAACCGTAAACTAAAGGTTACTTCCTTAATAAGTTCTTAAAAAACAAGTTCTGCCATAAAAAAAAAGAAACCCGACTTTTCCCGAGTTTTTAAAGTAAAAATTTCGAAAACAAAAAATCTCACAACAATCAACATTTTTGCATTTCAAAGCTTTACCCAGACGGTAGGCCAAAACCACACAGAGTTTGGATCCATTTTATAGCAGAATCAATCAACTTTTCAGATAATCAAAGTTTTTTGCAACCAGATCTAAGATACTTAAGTTA
>NW_023001124.1:0-833 GCF_900245975.1 Drosophila guanche | reverse complement strand
CAGACGGTAGGCCAAAAACCACACAGAGTTTGGATCCATTTTATAGCAGTATCAATCAACTTTTCAGATAATCAAAGTTTTTTGCAACCAGATCTAAGATACTTAAGTTATGTGAAAAAACAAACCGCAACCTCTGAAAAAACCATAAACTTAAAATTACTTCCTTAATAAGTTCTTAAGAAACAAGTTCTGCCATAGAAAACAAACCCGACTTTTCCCGAGTTTTTAAAGTCAAAAATTCGTAAAAAAAAAAACTCACAAAAATCAACATTTTTGCATTTTAAAGCTTTACCCAGACTGTAGGCCAAAAACCACACAGAGTTTGGATCCATTTTATAGCAGTATCAATCAACTTTTCAGATAATCAAAGTTTTTTGCAACCAGATCTTAGATACTTAAGTTATGTGAAAAAACAAACCGCAACCTCTGAAAAAACCTTATGCTAAAAATTACAAAAATGCTAGTTCTTAAAAAACAAGTTCTGTCATAGAAAATAAAACCGACTTCTCCCGATTTTTTAAAGTAAAAATTTCGAAAAAAAAAATCTCACAACAATCCACATTTTTGCATTTCAAAGATTTCCGAGACGGTAGGCCAAAACCACACAGAGTTTGGATCCATCAATCAACTTTTCAGATAATCAAAGTTTTTTACAACCAAAATTAAGATACTTAAGTTATGTGAAAAAACCTTAAACTTAAAATTACTTCCTTAATAAGTTCTTAAAAAACAAGTTCTGGCATAGAAAATAAACCCGACTTTTCCCGAGTTTTTAAAGTCAAAATTGCGTACAAAATACCTCACAAAAATCAACATTTTTGCATTTCAAAGCT
>NW_023001123.1:0-833 GCF_900245975.1 Drosophila guanche | reverse complement strand
GAAAAGAAAAGTTCTGCCATAGAAAATAAACCCTAATGTTCCCGAGTTTTTAAAGTTAATATTTCGACAATAAAAATCTCACAACAACCAACATTTTTGCATTTCAAAGCTTTACCCAGACGGTAGGAAAAAACCACACACAGTTTGGATCAATTTTTTAGCAGTATCAATCAACTTTTCAGATAATCAAAGTTTTTTGTAACCAGATCTAAGATACTTAGGTTATGTGAAAAAACAGACCGCAACCTCTGAAAAAGCCTTAAATTAAAAATGACATCTTTAATAAGTTCCTAAAAAAAAGTTCTGCCATAAAAAACAAACCCGACTGTTCCCGAGTCTTTAAAGTCAATATTTCGACAATAAAAATCTCACAACAACCAAAATTTTTGCATTTCAAAGCTTTACCCAGGCGGTAGGCCAAAACCACACACAGTTTTGATCAATTTTTTAGCAGTATCAATAAACTTTTCAGATAATTAAAGTTTTTTGCAACCAGATCTAAGATACTTAAGTTATGTGAAAAAACAAACCGCTACTTCTAAAAAAACCTTAAATTAAAAATTACATCTTTAATAAGTTCCTAAAAAAAAGTTCTGCCACAGAAAATAACCCGACTCTTCCCGAGTTTTTAAACTCAAAATTTCGTAAAAAATACCTCACAAAAATCCACATTTTTGCATTTAAATGCTTTTCCCAGACGGTAGACCAAAACCACAAAGAGTTTGGATCCATTTTATAGCCGTATCAATAAACTTTTCAGATAATCAAAGTTTTTTGCAACCAGATCTAAGATACTTAAGTTATGTGAAAAAACAAACCGAAACCTCTGAAAA
>NW_023001122.1:0-833 GCF_900245975.1 Drosophila guanche | reverse complement strand
ACAGAAGGAATCGTTTACGACCCCATAAAGTATACATATTATTGATAACCATCAATAGCCGAGTCGATTGAGCCCTGTCTGTCTGTCCGTCTGTCCGTCCGTCCGTCTTCTTGAGCACCTGAATCTCAGAGACTATAAAAGCTAGAGCTACCAAATTTTGCATCCAGACTTCTGTATGCTCACACTGTTACAAGTGTATTTAAAAAATGTGCCTCGCCCCATTCCGCCCCCGCAAAAGGGCAAAAACCTCCCAAATCTACACTTTTAAAGATAAAATAAAACTAAAAATGCCATTCTGTAGGGAATGGCCATATCTATGAGATCACCAAATTGGGATCCGAGTGGATCATTATTATAGCCAGAAAGAAGAAATTAATTAGCAGTGGCTAAGCCCACACTGTCCTGCAACTTTTGTTGTTCTTTTCACATTCTCTCATTCACACTCTGCTTCACTCGGCCTCTGCCTCTGCCGACTTTAAACCACCCCCCCCCTCACGGAGCTTATATTTGTTTTATACCCGGTACTCGAAGAGTAAATAGGGTATATTGTATTTGTGCACAAAGTTAATGTATGTAACACACAGAAGGAATCGCTTCCGACCCCATAAAGTGTATATATTCTTGATCACCATCTATAGCCGAGTCGATTGAGCCCTGTCTGTCTGTCCGTCTGTCCGTCCGTCTGTCCGTCCGTCTTCTTGAGCACCTGAATCTCAGAGACTATAAAAGCTAGAGCTACCAAATTTTGCATCCAGACTTCTGTATGCTCACACTGTTACAAGTGTATTTAAAAATTGTGCCCCGCCCCATTCCGCCCCCGCAAAAGGGCGAAA
>NW_023001121.1:0-833 GCF_900245975.1 Drosophila guanche | reverse complement strand
AACCAGATGTAAGATACTTAAGTTATGTGAAAAAAAACCGCAACCTCTGAAAAAACCTTAAACAAAAAAAGTACAAACTTTGAAAATTCTGAAAAGAAAAGTTCTGCCATAGAAAATAAACCCTAATGTTCCCGAGTTCTTAAAGTTAATATTTCGACAATAAAAATCTCACAACAACCAACATGTTTGCATTTCAAAGCTTTACCCAGACGGTAGGCCAAAACCATACACAGTTTGGATCAATTTTTTAGCAGTATCTATCAACTTTTCAGATAATCAATGTTTTTTGCAACCAGATCTAAGATACTTAAGTTATGTGAAAAAACTAACCGAAACCTCTGCAAAAACATTAAACAAAAAAAGTACAAACTTTGAAAGCTCTTAAAAAAAAGTTCTGCAATGGAAAATAAACCCTAATGTTCCCGAGTTATTAACGTCAATATTTCGACAATAAAAATCTCACAACAACCAACATTTTTGCATTTCAAAGCTTTACCCAGGCGGTAGGCCAAAACCACACACAGTTTGGATCAGTTTTTTAGCAGTATCAATCAACTTTTTAGATAATCAAAGTTTTTTGCAACCAGATCTAAGATACTTAAGTTATGTGTTAAAAACAGACACCAACCTCTGAAAAAACCTTAAACTAAAAATTACATCTTTAATAAGTTCCTAAAATAAGTTCTGCCATAGAAAATAAACCCGACTGTTCCCGAGTTTTTAAAGTCAATATTTCGACAATAAAAATCTCACAACAACCAACATTTTTGCATTTCAAAGCTTTACCCAGACGGTAGGCCAAAACCACACACAGTTTGGATCAATTTTTTAGC
>NW_023001120.1:0-833 GCF_900245975.1 Drosophila guanche | reverse complement strand
TTGATTGCTACTGGTATAAAATGGATCCAAACTCTGTGTGGTTTTGGCCTACCGTCTCGGAAAAGCTTTGAAATGCAAAAATGTGGATTGTTGTGAGATTTTTTTTTTCGATATTTTTACTTTTTTCAGAAGGTGCGGGTTGTTTTCTCACATAACTTAAGTATCTTAATTTTCGTTGTAAAAAACTTTGATTATCTGAAAAGTTGATTGATACTGCTATAAAATGGATCCAAACTCTGTGTGGTTTTGGCCTACCGTCTGGGTAAAGCTTTGAAAGGCAAAAATTTTGATTGTTGTGAGATTTTTTTTTCGATATTTTTACTTGAAAAACTTGGGAAAAGTCGGGTTTATTTTCTATGACAGAACTTTTTTTTAGGAACTTATTAAGGATGTAATTTGTAGTTTAAGGTTTTTTCAGAGGTTGCGGTTTGTTTTTTTACATAACTAGTATCTTAGATCTGGTTGCAAAAACTTTGATTATCTGAAAAGTTGATTGATTCTGCTATTAAATTGATCCAAACTCTGTGTGGTTTTGGCCTACCGTCTGGGTAAAGCTTTGAAATGCAAAAATGTTGATTGATGTGAGATTTTTTTTTCGATATTTTTACTTGAAAAACTTGGGAAAAGTCAGAAACTTGCAGTCAAAAAACTAACATCCCTCTTTGTAGCCTATCAAAATGCTCGCGGCTTACGTAGTAAGCTGAGCACTCTTTTTATGGATAGTTTCACATTTTCATCCCATGTTATTGTTTTTACCGAAACCTGGTTAAAGCCGGACATTCTTAGTTCCGAAGTTTTGGCAGATCGGTACACAATTTATAGGAATGATCGTT
>NW_023001119.1:0-834 GCF_900245975.1 Drosophila guanche | reverse complement strand
GCCATAGAAAATAAACCCGACTTTCCCCGAGTTTTTAAAGTAAAAATTTCGAAAACAAAAAATCTCACAACAATCAAGATTTTTGCATTTCAAAGCTTTACCCAGACGGTAGGCCAAAACCACACAGAGTTTGGATCCATTTTATAGCAGAATCAATCAACTTTTCAGATAATCAAAGTTTTTTACAACCAAAATCAAGATACTTAAGATATGTGAAAAAACAAACCGCAACCTCTGAAAAAACCTTAAACTAAAAATTACAAAATTGCTAGTTCTTAAAAAACAAGTTCTGCCATAGAAAATAAAACCGACTTTTCCCGAGTTTTTAAAGACAAAAATTCGTAAATTATACCTCACAAAAATCAACATATTTGCATTTTAAAGCTTTACCCAGACGGTAGGCCAAAACCACACAGAGTTTGGATCCATTTTATAGTAGAATCAATCAACTTTTCAGACAATCAAAGATTTTTGCAATCAGATCTAAAATACTTAAGTTATGTGAAAAAACAAACCGCAACCTCTGAAAACCCCTTAAACTAAAAATTACAAAATTGATAGTTCTTAAAAAACAAGTTCAATAAAGCCGACTTTTTCCGAGTTTTTAAAGTCAAAATTTCGAAAAAAAAAATCTTACAACAATCCACATTTTTGCATTTCAAAGCTTTACCCAGACGGTAGGCCAAAACCACACAGAGTTTGGATCCATTTTATAGCAGTATCAATCAACTTTTCAGATAATCAAAGTTTTTTACAACCAAAATTAAGAAACTTAAGTTATATGAAAAAACAAACCGCAACCTCTGAAAAAACCTTAAACTAAAAGTTACTTCC
>NW_023001118.1:0-834 GCF_900245975.1 Drosophila guanche | reverse complement strand
AAAAACTCGGGTTTTTTTTTCTATGGCAGAACGTGTTTTTTAAGAACTTATTAAGAAAGTAATTTTAAGTTTAAGGTTTTTAGAGGTTGCGGTTTGTTTTTTTACATAACTTAAGTATCTTAATTTTGGTTGTAAAAAACTTTGATTATCTGAAAAGTTGATTGATACTGCTATAAAATGGATCCAAACTGTGTGGTATTGGCCTACCGTCTGGGTAAAGCTTTGAAATGCAAAAATGTTGATTGATGTGAGATTTTTTTTTTCGATATTTTTACTTTTAAAACTCGGAAAAAGTCGGGTTTATTTTCTATGGCAGAACTTGTTTTTTAGGAACTTATTAAGGATGTACTTTTTAGTTTAAGGTTTTTACAGAGGTTGTGGTTTGTTTTTTCACATAACTTAAGTATCTTAATTTTGGTTGTAAAAAACTTTGATTATCTGAAAAGTTGATTGATACTGCTATAAAATGGATCCAAACTGAGTGGTTTTGGCCTACCGTCTGGATAAGCCTTTGAAATGCAAAAAAGTTGATTGATGTGAGATTTTTTTTTTTTCGATATTTTTACTTTAAAAACTCGGGAAAAGTCGGGTTTATTTTCTATGGCAGAACTTGTTTTTTAGGAACTTATTAAGGATGTAATTTTTTGTTTAAGGTTTTTTCAGAGGTTGCGGTTTGTTTTTTCACATAAGTTAAGAATCTGAATTTTGGTTGTAAAAAATTTTGATTATCTGAAAAGTTGATTGATACTGCTATAAAGTGGATCCAAACTCTGTGTGGTTTTGGCCTACCGTCTGGATAAAGCTTTAAAATGCAAAAATGTTCATTTTTGTGAG
>NW_023001117.1:0-834 GCF_900245975.1 Drosophila guanche | reverse complement strand
TATAGTCTCTGAGATTCAGGTGCTCAACAAGACGGACGGACAGACGGACAGACTCAATCGACTCGGCTATTGATGGTGATCAAGAATATATACACTTTATGGGGTCGGAAACGATTCCTTCTGTGTGTTACATACATTAAGTGTGTGCACAATACAATATACCCTATTTACTCTTCGAGTACCGGGTATAAAACAAATATAAGCTGCGTGAGGGGGGGGGGGGGTGGTTAAAAGTCGGCAGAGGCAGAGGGACAGCAGAGGCCGAGTGAAGCAGAGTGTGAATGAGAGAATGTGAAAATAACAACTAAAGCTGCAGGACAGTGTGGGTTTAGCCACTGCTAATTAATTTCTTCTTTCTGGCTATAATAATGATCCAATCGGATTCAAATTTGGTGATCTGATAGATATGGCCATTCCCTACAGAATGGCGTTTTTAGTTTTCTTCTATCTTTAAAATTGTAGATTTGGGAGGTTTTCGCTCTTTTTCGGGGGCGGAATGGGGCGGGGCACATTTTTTTAATACACTTGTAACAGTGTGAGCATACAGAAGTCTGGATGCAAAATTTGGTGGCTCTAGCTTTTATAGTCTCTGAGATTCAGGTGCTCAACAAGACGGACGGACAGACGGACAGACGGACAGACTCAATCTACTCGGCTATTGATGGTGATCAAGAATATATACACTTTATGGGGTCGGAAACGATTCCTTCTGTGTGTTACATACATTAACTTTGTGCACAAATACAATATACCCTATTTACTCTTCGAGTACCGGGTATAAAACAAATATAAGCTGCGTGAGGGGGTGAGTCGGAGGGGGGGGGGGGGGGGGGG
>NW_023001116.1:0-834 GCF_900245975.1 Drosophila guanche | reverse complement strand
TCTATGGCAGAACTTGTTTTTTAAGAACTATCAATTTTGTAATTTTTAGTTTAAGGGGTTTTCAGAGGTTGCGGTTTTTTCACATAACTTAAGTATCTTAGATCTGATTGCAAAAAACTTTGATTATCTGAAAAGTTGATTGATTCTGCTATAAAATGGATCCAAACTCTGTGTGGTTTTGGCCTACCGTCTGTGTAAAGCTTTGAAATGCAAAAATGTTGATTGTAGTGAGATTTTTTGTTTTCGAAATTTTGACTTTAAAAACTCGGAAAATGTCGGGTTTATTTTCTATGGCAGAACTTGTTTTTTAAGAACCTATTAAGGAAGTAACTTTTATTTTAAGGTTTTTTCAGAGGTTGCGGTTTGTTTTCTCATATAACTTAAGTATCTTAATTTTGGTTGTAAAAACTTTGATTATCTGAAAAGTTGATTGATACTGCTATGGAATGGATCCAAACTCTGTGTGGTTTTGGCCTACCGTCTGGGTAAAGCTTTGAAATGGAAAAATGTTGATTGTTGTGAGATTTTTTTTTTTTGAATTTTTGACTTTAAAAACTCGGGAAAAGTCGGGTTTATTTTCTATGGCAGAACTTGTTTTTTAATAACTTTTTAAGGAAGTAATTTTTAGTTTAAATTTTTTTCAGACTTTGCGGTTTGTTTTTTCACATAACTTAAGTATCTTAGATCTGGTTGCAAAAAACTTTGATTATCTGAAAAGTTGATTGATACTGCTATAAAATGGATCCAAACTCTGTGTGGTTTTGGCCTACCGTCTGGGTAAAGCTTTGAAATGCAAAAATGTTGATTGTTGTGAGATTTTTTGTTTTCGAAATT
>NW_023001115.1:0-834 GCF_900245975.1 Drosophila guanche | reverse complement strand
CCCCCCCCCCTCCCGCAGCTTATATTTGTTTTATACCCGGTACTCGAAGAGTAAATATGGTATATTGTATTTGTGCACAAAGTTAATGTATGTAACACACAAAAGGAATCGTTTCCGACCCCATAAAGTGTATATATTATTGATCACCATCAATAGCCGAGTCGATTGAGCCCTGTCTGTCTGTCCGTCCGTCTGTCCGTCCGTCTTGTTGAGCACCTGAATCTCAGAGACTATAAAAGCTAGAGCTACCAAATTTTGCATCCAGACTTCTGTATGCTCACACTGTTACAAGTGTATTTAAAATATGTTCCCCGCCCCCTTCCGCCCCCGCAAAAGGGCGAAAACCTCCCAAATCTACAATTTTAAAGATAGAAGAAAACTAAAAACGCCATTCTGTAGGGAATGGCCATATCTATCAGATCAATAAATTGGGATCCGATTGGATCATTATTATAGCCAGAGAGAATAAATTAATTAGCAGTGGCTAAACCCACACTGTCCTGCAGCTTTTGTTGTTCTTTTCACATTCTCTCATTCACACTCTGCTTCACTCGTCCTCTGCCTCTGCCGACTTTAAACCACCCCCCCCTCCCACAGCTTATATTTGTTTTATACCCGGTACTCGAATAGTAAATAGGGTATATTGTATTTGTGCACAAAGTTAATGTATGTAACACACAGAAGGAATCGTTTCCGACCCCATAAAGTGTATATATTATTGATCACCATCAATAGCCGAGTCGATTGAGCCCTGTCTGTCTGTCCGTCCGTCTGTCCGTCCGTCTTGTTGAGCACCTGAATCTCAGAGACTATAAAAGCTAGAGCCACCAAATT
>NW_023001114.1:0-834 GCF_900245975.1 Drosophila guanche | reverse complement strand
GTGTTTTAAAGTCGGCAGAGGCAGAGGGACGGCAGAGGCAGAGGGACGGCAGAGGCAGAGGCCGAGTGAAGCAGAGTGTGAATGAGAGAATGTGAAAAGAACAACAAAAGCTGCAGGACAGAGGCAAAGGCCGAGTGAAGCAGAGTGTGAATGAGAGAATGTGAAAAGAACAACAAAAGCTGCAGGACAGTGCGGGTTTAGCCACTGCTAATTAATTTCTTCTTTCTGGCTATAATAATAATCCAATCGGATCCCAATTTATTGATCTGATAGATATGACCATTCCCTACAGAATGGCATTTTTAGTTTTCTTCTATCTTTAAAATTGTAGATTTGGGAGGTTTTCGCCCTTTTGCGGGGGCGGAATGGGGCGGGGCACATTTTTTAAATACACTTGTAACAGTGTGAGCATACAGAAGTCTGGATGCAAAATTTGGTAGCTCTAGCTTTTATAGTCTCTGAGATTCTGGTGCTCAACAAGACGGACGGACAGACGGGCGGACACAGACGGCGGGGCACATTTTTTAAATACACTTGTAACAGTGTGAGCATACAGAAGTCTGGATGCAAAATTTGGTAGCTCTAGCTTTTATAGTCTCTGAGATTCAGGTGCTCAACAAGACGGACGGACAGACGGACGGACAGACGGACGGACAGACGGACAGACAAACAGGGCTCAATCGACTCGGCTATTGATGGTGATCAAGAATATATACACTTTATGGGGTCGGAAACGATTCCTTCTGTGTGTTACATACATTAACTTTGTGCACAAATACAATATACCCTATTTACTCTTCGAGTACCGGGTATAAAACAAATATAAGCTTCTTG
>NW_023001113.1:0-834 GCF_900245975.1 Drosophila guanche | reverse complement strand
ACATTTTTGCATTTCAAAGCTTTACCCAGACGGTAGGCCAAAACCACACAGAGTTTGGATCCATTCCATAGCAGTATCAATCAACTTTTCAGATAATCAAAGTTTTTTACAACCAAAATTAAGATACTTAGGTTATTTGAGAAAACAAACCGCAACCTCTGAAAAAACCTTAAACTGAAAATTACTTCCTTAATAAGTTCTTAAAAAGTTCTGCCATAGAAAATAAACCCGACTTTTCCCGAGTTTTTAAAGTAAAAATTTCGAAAACAAAAAATCTCACTACAATCAACATTTTTGCATTTCAAAATTTTACCCAGACGGTAGGCCAAAACCACACAGAGTTTGGATCCATTTTATAGCAGAATCAATCAACTATTCAGATAATCAAAGTTTTTTACAACCAAAATTAAGATACTTAAGATATGTGAAAAAACAAACCGCAACCTCTGAAAAAACCTTAAACTAAAAACTACAAAATTGCTAGTTCTTAAAAAACAAGTTCTGCCATAGAAAATAAAACCGACATTTCCCGAGTTTTTAAAGAAAAAAATTCGTAAATTATACCTCACAAAAATCAACATTTTTGCATTTCAAAGCTTTACCCAGACGGTAGGCCAAAACCACACAGAAATTGAATCCATTTTATAGTAGAATCAATCAACTTTTCAGATAATCAAAGTTTTTTGCAATCAGATCTAAGATACTTAAGTTATGTGAAAAAACAAACCGCAACCTCTGAAAATCCCTTAAACTAAAAATTACAAAATTGATAGTTCTTAAAAAACAAGTTCTGCCATAGAAAATAAAGCCGACTTTTTCCGAGTTTTTAAAGTC
>NW_023001112.1:0-835 GCF_900245975.1 Drosophila guanche | reverse complement strand
GTATATATTCTTGATCACCATCAATAGCCGAGTCGATTGAGCCCTGTCTGTCCGTCCGTCTGTCCTTCCGTCTGTCCGTCCGTCTTGTTGAGCACCTGAATCTCAGAGACTATAAAAGCTAGATCTACCAAATTTTGCATCCAGACTTCTGTATGCTCACACTGTTACAAGTGTATTTAAAAAATGTGCCCCGCCCATTCCGCCCCCGCAAAAGGGCGAAAACCTCCCAAATCTACAATTTCAAAGATAGAAGAAAACTAAAAACGCCATTCTGTAGGGAATGGCCATATCTATCAGATCACCAAATTGTATTTGTGCACAAAGTTAATGTATGTAACACACAGAAGGAATCGTTTCCTACCCCATAAAGTGTATATATTCTTGATCACCATCAATAGCCGAGTCGATTGAGCCCTGTCTGTCCGTCCGTCTGTCCTTCCGTCTGTCCGTCCGTCTTGTTGAGCACCTGAATCTCAGAGACTATAAAAGCTAGAGGCACTAAATTTTGCATCCAGACTTCTGTATGCTCACACTGTTACAAGTGTATTTAAAAAATGTGCCCCGCCCCATTCCGCCCCCGCAAAAGGGCGAAAACCTCCCAAATCTACAATTTCAAATATAGAAAAAAACTAAAACCGCCATTCTGTAGGGAATGGTCATATCTATCAGATCAATAAATTGGGATCCGATTGGATCATTATTATAGCCAGAAAGAAGAAATTAATTAGCAGTGGCTAAACCCACACTGTCCTGCAGCTTTTGTTGTTCTTTTCACATTCTCTCATTCACACTCTGCTTCACTCGGCCTCTGCCTCTGCCGTCCCTCTGCCGTCCC
>NW_023001111.1:0-835 GCF_900245975.1 Drosophila guanche | reverse complement strand
GCGGCTGAAGAGTCTGCACACAAGAAGCGCTTCATGCTCACCGCCAACGATCTGACGCCGCGCATCAAGAGCGTCATGGACGCCTCACGCGAGGTGGCACGCTCTCGACGTCTGTGCAAGTTACTGGAACTGGTGCTGGCCTTGGGTAGGATCAACACGAAACTCGAATCTCCAAAATCCATAACAATTATTTCCATCCGTCTGCCGTTGCAGGCAACTACATGAACCTTGGGGCACGCGGCAATGCCTCTGGCTTCCGTTTGGCATCGCTCAATCGTCTGGCGGACACCAAATCGAGCGCGGACAAGGGCACAACGCTGCTCCACTATCTGGTGCAGGTGATCGAAAAGAAGTTCAAGGATCTGCTGAAGCTGGAGGACATACAGATGCTGCGCACTGGGCTGGCGGATGTGGCCCGTGAGATTGAGTTCCATCGCAGTTCGGGGCCCGCACAGCAGGGCGATCGCTTCCTGCCCGTCATGCGGGAGTTCCATACGCAGGCATCGGTGCGTTTTGCCGAGCTGGAGGACAAGTTCCAGGACATGAAGACGCGCTTCGATCGGGTCGTTCGACTGTTCGGTGAAGATGGATCCGTGCTGCAGGCAGACGAATTCTTTGGCATCTTTGATTCGTTAATGGGCGCCTTTGCGGAGGCGCGTCACGACAACGAGAGCTTCCGTCGACGGCAGGAGGAGGAGGAGAAGCGGGCCAAGCAGGAGGTCGAGCTCAAAAAGCGGACCATCGATCGCAAGAACAAGACCGGTCTCATGAGCAGCGTTGCCCGCAATCTTGGCCTGAAGTCCTCGTCGCCCACGAATGGCGGTGACCTCATCTC
>NW_023001110.1:0-835 GCF_900245975.1 Drosophila guanche | reverse complement strand
ACTTTTCAGATAATCAAAGTTTTTTACAACCAGATCTAAGATACTTAAGTTATGTGAAAAAACAAACCGCAACCTCTGAAAAAACCTTAAACAAAAAATTACATCCTTAATAAGTTCCTAAAAAAACAAGTTCTGCCATAGAAAATAAACCCGACTTTTCCCGAGTTTTTAAAGTCAAAAATTCGTAAAAAATACCTTACAAAAATCAACATTTTTGCATTTCAAAGCTTTACCCAGACGGTAGGCCAAAACCACACAGAGTTTGGATCCATTTTATAGCAGAATCAATCAACTTTTCAGATAATCAAAGTTTTTTGCAACCAGATCCTAGATACTTAAGTTATGTGAAAAAACAAACCGCAACCTCTGAAAAATCCTTAAACTAAAAATTACATCCTTAATAAGTTCCTAAAAAAACAAGTTCGTCCATAGAAAATAAACCCGACTTTTCCCGAGTTTTTAAAGTCAAAAATTCGTAAAAAATGCCTCACAAAAATCAACATTTTTGCATTTCAAAGCTTTACCCAGACGGTAGGCCAAAACCACACAGAGTTTGGATCCATTTTAAAGCAGTATCAATCAACTTTTCAGATAATCAAAGTTTTTTGCAACCAGATCCTAGATACTTAAGTTATGTGAAAAAACAAACCGCAACCTCTGAAAAAACCTTAAACTTAAAATTACTTCCTTAATAAGTTCTTAAAAAACAAGTTCTGCCATACAAAATAAACCCGAATTTTACCGAGTTTTTAAAGTAAAAAATTCGTAAAAAATAACTCACAAAAATGAACATTTTTGCATTTCAAAGCTTTACCCAGACGGTAGGCCAAAACCA
>NW_023001109.1:0-835 GCF_900245975.1 Drosophila guanche | reverse complement strand
GCAGAATCAATCAACTTTTCAGATAATCAAAGTTTTTTGCAACCAGATCTTAGATACTTAAGTTATGTGAAAAAACAAAACGCAACCTCTGAAAAAAACCTTAAACTAAAAATTACAAAAATGCTAGTTCTTAAAAAACAAGTTCTGGCATAGAAAATAAACCCGACTTTTCCCGAGTTTTTAAAGTAAAAATATCGAACAAAAAAAATCTCACAGCAATCAACATTTTTGCATTTTAAAGCTTTACCCAGACGGTAGGCCAAAACCGCACAGAGTTTGGATCCATTTTATAGCAGAATCAATCAACTTTTCAGATAATCAAAGTTTTTTGCAACCAGATCTTAGATACTTAAGTTATGTGAAAAAAAAACCGCAACCTCTGATAAAACATTAAACAAAAAATTACAAAATTGTTAATTCTTAAAAAACAAGTTCTGCCAAAGAAACTAAATCCGACTTTTCCCGAGTTTTTAAAGTCAAAATTTCGAAAAAAGAATCTCACAACAATGAACATTTTTGCATTTTAAAGCTTTACCCAGACGGTAGGCCAAAATCACACAGAGTTTGGATCCATTTTATAGCAGAATCAATCAACTTTTCAGATAATCAAAGTTTTTTGCAACCAGATCTAAGATTCTTAAGTTATGTGAAACAAACAAACCGCAACCTCTGATAAAACATTAAACAAAAATTTACAAAATTGTTAATTCTTAAAAAACAAGTTCTGCCATAGATACTAAACCCGAATTTTCCCGAGTTTTTAAAGTCAAAATTAAAAAAAAAAAAATCTCACAACAATCAACATTTTTGCATTTTAAAGCTTTACCCAGACGGT
>NW_023001108.1:0-835 GCF_900245975.1 Drosophila guanche | reverse complement strand
GTAATTTTTATTTTAAGGTTTCTTCAGAGGTTGCGGTTTGTTTTTTCACATAACTTAAGTATCTTAATTTTGGTTACAAAAAACTTTGATTATCTGAAAAGTTGATTGATACTGCCATAAAATGGATGAAAACTCTGTGTGGTTTTGGCCTACCGTCTGGGTAAAGCTTTGTAATGCATAATTGTTGATTGTTGTGAGGTATTTTTAACTTAATTTTGACTTTTAAAACTAGGAAAGAGTCGGGTTTATTTTCTACTTTTTTTTTTAAGAACTTATTAAGGAAGTAATTTTTAGTTTAAGGTTATTTTTAGAGGTTGCGGTTTGTTTTTTTTTCATAACTTAAGTATTTTTGATCTGGTAGCAAAAAACTTTGATTATCTGAAAAGTGGATTGATTCTGCTATAAAATGGATCCAAACTCTGAGTGGTTTTGGCCTACCGTCTGGGTAAAGCTTTGTAATGCAAAATTGTTGATTGTTGTGAAATTTTTTTTTTTCCAAATTTTGACTTTAAAAGCTCGGGAAAAGTCGCTTTTATTTTCTATGGCAGAACTTGTTTTTTAAGAACTAGCAATTTTGTAATTTTTAGTTTAAGGTTTTTTCAGAGGTTGTGGTTTGTTTTTCACATAACTTAAGTATCTTAATTTTGGTTGAAAAAACTTTGATTATCTGAAAAGTTGATTGATACTTCTATAATATGGATCCAAACTCTGTGTGGTTTTGGCGTACCGCCTGGGTAAGGATTTTTCATGCAAAATTGTTGATTGTTGTGAGATTTTTTTCCAAATTTTGAAATTAAAAACTCTAGAAAAGTCGGGTTTATTTTCTATGGCAGAA
>NW_023001107.1:0-835 GCF_900245975.1 Drosophila guanche | reverse complement strand
AGTATCTTAATTTTGGTTGTAAAAAACCTTGATTATCTAAAAAGTTGATTGATACTGCTATTAAATGGATCCAAACTGTTTGTGGAGTTGGCCTACCGTCTCGAAAAAGCTTTGAAATGCAAAAATGTTGATTGTTGTGAGATTTTTTTTTTTCGAAATATTGACTTTACAAACTCGGAAAAAGTCGGTTTTATTTTCTTTGGCAGAACTTGTTTTTTAAGAACTAGTAATATTGTAATTTTTAGTTTAAGGTCTTTTTAGAGGTTGTGGTTTGTTTTTTTACCTAACTTAAGTATCTTAATTTTAGTTGTAAAAAATTTTGATTATCTGAAAAGTTGATTGATACTGCTATAAAGTAGATCCAAACTCTGTGTGGTTTTGGCCTACCGTCTCGGAAAAGCTTTGAAATGCAAAAATGTTGATTGTTGTGAGAGTTTTTTTTTCTTCGAAATTTTGACTTTAAAAACTTGGGAAAAGTCGGGTTTATTTTCTATGGCAGAACTTGTTTTTTAAGAACTAGCAATTTTGTAATTTTTAGTTTAAGGTTTTTTCAGAGGTTGCGGTTTGTTTTTTCACATAACTTAAGTATCTTAATTTTGGTTATAAAAATCTTTGGTTATCTGAAAAGTTGATTGGTACTGCCATAAAGTGGATCCAAACTCTGTGTGGTTTTGGCCTACCGTCTCGGAAATGGTTTGAAATGCAAAAATGTGGATTGTTGTGAGATTTTTTTTTCGAAATTTTGACTTTAAAAACTCTGGAAAAGTTGGTTTTATTTTCTATGGCAGAACTTGTTTTTTAAGAACTAGCAATTTTGTAATTTTTAGTTTAAGGT
>NW_023001106.1:0-835 GCF_900245975.1 Drosophila guanche | reverse complement strand
AAAAAAAAATCTCACAACAATCAACATTTTTGCATTTCAAAGCTTTTCCGAGACGGTAGGCCAAAACCACAAACAGTTTGGATCCATTTAATAGCAGTATCAATCAACTTTTCAGATAATCAAAGTTTTTTACATCCAAAATTAAGATACTTAAGTTATGTAAAAAAACGAACCACAACCTCTGAAAAAACCTTAAACTAAAAATTACAAAATTGCTAGTTCTTAAAAAACAAGTTCTGCCATAGAAAATAAAACCGACTTTTCCCGAGTTTTTGAAGTCAAAATTTCGAAAAAAAAAATCTCACAACAATCAACATTTTTGCATCTCAAAGCTTTTTTGAGACCGTAGGCCAAAACCACAAACAGTTTGGATCCATTTAATAGCAGTATCAATCAACTTTTCAGATAATCAAAGTTTTTTACGTCCAAAATTAAGATACTCAAGTTATGTGAAAAAACGAACCGCAACCTCTGAAAAAACCTTAAACTAAAAATTACAAAATTGCTAGTTCTTAAAAAACAAGTTCTGCCATAGAAAATAAAACCGACTTTTCCCGAGTTTTTAAAGTCAAAATTTCAAGAAAAAAAAATCTCACAAAAATCAACTTTTTTGCATTTCAAAGCTTTTCCGAGACGGTAGGCCAAAACCACAAACAGTTTGGATCCATTTAATAGCAGTATCAATCAACTTTTCAGATAATCAAAGTTTTTTACATCCAAAATTAAGATACTTAAGTTATGTAAAAAAACGAACCACAACCTCTGAAAAAACCTTAAACTAAAACTTACAAAATTGCTAGTTCTTAAAAAACAAGTTCTGCCATAGAAAATAAAA
>NW_023001105.1:0-835 GCF_900245975.1 Drosophila guanche | reverse complement strand
ATATATATATATATATATAGCACATAATCTAAAGCTAAATCTCGGCTAATGCAAGCGTGAAACCAAATTGTTTTTTTTGTACACAAAAATGATGGAAACATCGAAGAGCGTAAAATGTAATTTAAAGTCTAAACGTGAAGAGAAATGTTATGTCGTGGCGTACCTTGGAAATTGTAATTGTAATTGTAATTGTATCTTTTGCAGTTCCCACTCCCTCCCACATCATATGAAACAAGTCCTGAAACTTTTTGTTGTGGTTGCTTGTAGTAGCTTTTGTCTGTTGCATCCCCACAAGTGGCATCCGGAGAGAGTTTGATGGTTGATGGTGGCAATAAAGCTGCCATAAAGTCATGTTCATAATTAGGATTTACTCATTGTTTATTGTTTATTGTTTATTGTTTTTTTTGTTTGTTTAGCACGGGATCCCAGCATCGTACACACATAACAAATAAATAAAGAAATAAATAAATGACTGCAGCAGCAGCAGCCACTATTTCTATTGAGAACTCTAACTATTAACTAACTAAAGTAATAATAAACGAAACAATTATTGTGAATGTAAAGAATACAACACCCACAGCCTGTTTGTTTATTGATTGATTGATTGATTGATTGTATTGATTGTATTGAGCGTGAGTGAGAGTGAGAGAGAGGCATTCAAAATAAAGTGCATAATAATGTGAAGACCATTCCCCATAGGAATTGTATATTTATTGGGATTATTTGTAGGCATGGAAATCATGTGGCGATCGCTCTACGATCAACGCGGAAGCCTGAAAGTATTCTGCAAAAACAAAAACATTTTTAAGCAACATCAAATCAGAAAATGCCACAG
>NW_023001104.1:0-835 GCF_900245975.1 Drosophila guanche | reverse complement strand
TTGTTTTTTAAGAACTAGCAATTTTGTAATTTTTAGTTTAAGGTTTTTTCAGAGGTTGCGGTTCGTTTTTTCACATAACTTAAGTATCTTAATTTTGGTTGTAAAAAACTTTGATTATCTGAAAAGTTGATTGATACTGCTATAAAATGGATCCAAACTCTGTGTGGTTTTGGCCTACCGTCTCGGAAAATCTTTGAAATGCAAAAATGTGGATTGTTGTGAGATTTTTTTTTGTTTGAATTTTTGACTTTAAAAACTCGGGAAAAGTCGCTTTTATTTTCTATGGCAGATCTTGTTTTTTAAGAACTAGCAATTTGTAATTTTTAGTTTAAGGTTTTTTCAGAGGTTGTGGTTTGTTTTTTTCACATAACTTAAGTATCTTAATTTTGGTTGTAAAAAACTTTGATTATCTGAAAAGTTTATTGATACTGCTATTAAATGGATCCAAACTGAAACACTTGTTTTGAACTTGTTTTTCAGGAACTTATTAAGGATGTAATTTTTAGTTTAAGGTTTTTTCAGAGGTTGCGGTTTGTTTTTTCACATAACTTAAGAATCTGAATTTTGGTTGTAAATAATTTTGATTATCTGAAAAGTTGATTGATACTGCTATAAAGTGGATCCAAACTCTGTGTTGTTTTGGCCTACCGTCTCGGAAAAGCTTTGAAATGCAAAAATGTGGATTGTTGTGAGATTTTTTTTTTTCGAAATTTTGACTTTAAAAACTCGGGAAAAGTTGGTTTTATTTTCTATGGCAGAGCTTGTTTTTTTAAGAACTAGCTATTTTGTAATTTTTAGTTTAAGGTTTTTTCAGAGGTTGCGGTTCGTTTTTTTC
>NW_023001103.1:0-836 GCF_900245975.1 Drosophila guanche | reverse complement strand
GACGGACAGACGGACAGACAGACAGGGCTCAATCGACTCGGCTATTGATGGTGATCAAGAATATATACACTTTATGGGGTCGGAAACGATTCCTTCTGTGTGTTACATAGTTTAACTTTGTGCACAAATACAATATACCCTATTTACTCTTCGAGTACCGGGTATAAAACAAATATAAGCTGTGTGAGGGGGGGAGGGGGTATTCTCTATGGCGTTTTTAGTTTTCTTCTATCTTTAAAATTGTAGATTTGGGAGGTTTTCGACCTTTTGCGGGGTCGGAAGGGGGCGGGACACATCTTTTAAATACACTTGTAACAGTGTGAGCATACAGAAGTCTGGATGCAAAATTTGGTAGCTCTAGCTTTTATAGTCTCTGAGATTCAGGTGCTCAACAAGACGGACGGACGGACAGATGGACAGACGGAAGGACAGACGGACGGACAGACAGGGCTCAATCGACTCGGCTATTGATGGTGATCAAGAATATATACACTTTATGGGGTCGGAAACGATTCCTTCTGTGTGTTACATACATTAACTTTGTGCTCATATACAATATACCCAATTTACTCTTCGACTACCGGGTATAAAACAAATATAAGCTGCGTGAGAGGGGGGGGGGTGGTGGTTAAAAGTCGGAAGACGCAGAGGGACGGCAGAGGCCGAGTGAAGCAGAGTGTGAATGAGAGAATGTGAAAAGAACAACAAAAGCTGCAGGACAGTGTGGGTTTAGCCACTGCTAATTAATTTCTTCTTTCTGGCTATAATAATGATCCAATCGGATCCCAATTTGGTGATCTGATAGATATGGCCATTCCCTACAGAATGGCGTTTTT
>NW_023001102.1:0-836 GCF_900245975.1 Drosophila guanche | reverse complement strand
ACAATCAACATTTTTGCATTTCAAAGCTTTTCCGAGACGGTAGGCCAAAACCACACAGAATTTGGATCCACTTTATAGCAGTATCAATCAACTTTTCAGATAATCAAAGTTTTTTACAACCAAAATTAAGATACTTAAGTTATGTGAAAAAAACAAACCACAACCTCTGAAAAAACCTTAAACTAAAAATTACAAAATTACTAGCTCTTAAAAAACAAGTTCTGCCATAGAAAATATAAGCGACTTTTCCCGAGTATTTAAAGTCAAAATTTCGAAAAAAAAAATCTCACAACAATCAACATTTTTGCATTTCAAAGCTTTTCCGAGACCGTAGGCCAAAACCACAAACAGTCTAGATCCATTTAATAGCAGTATCAATCAACTTTTCAGATAATCAAAGTTTTTTACATCCAAAATTAAGATACTTAAGTTATGTGAAAAATCGAACCGCAACCTCTGAAAAAACTTTAAACTAAAAATTACAAAATTGCTAGTTCTTAAAAAACAAGTTCTGCCATAGAAAATAAAACCAACTTTTTCCCAAGTTTTTAAAGTCAAAATTTCGAAAAAAAAAATCTCACAACAATCCACATTTTTGCATTTCAAAGCTTTTCCGAGACGGTAGGCCAAAACCACTCAGAGTTTGGATCCACTTTATAGCAGTATCAATCAACTTTTCAGATAATCAAAATTTTTTACAACCAAAATTAAGATAGTTAAGTTATGTGAAAAAACGAACCGCAACCTCTGAAAAAACCTTAAAATAAAAATTACAAAATTGCTAGTTCTTAAAAAACAAGTTCTGCCATAGAAAATAAAACCAACTTTTCCCGAGT
>NW_023001101.1:0-836 GCF_900245975.1 Drosophila guanche | reverse complement strand
GGGTAAAGCTTTGAAATGCAAAAATGTGGATTGTTGTGAGATTTTTTGTTTTCGAAATTTTTACTTAAAAAACTCGGGAAAAGTCGGGTTTATTTTCTATTGCAGAACTTGTTTTTTAAGAACTTATTAAGGAAGTAATTTTCAGTTTAAGGTTTTTTCAGAGGTTGCGGTTTGTTTTCTCAAATAACTTAAGTATCTTCATTTTGGTTGTAAAAAACTTTGATTATCTGAAAAGTTGATTGATACTGCTATGGAATGGATCCAAACTCTGTGTGGTTTTGGCCTACCGTCTCGGAAAAGCTTTGAAATGCAAAAATGTGGATTGTTGTGAGATTTTTTGTTTTCGAAGTTTTTACTTTAAAAACTCGGGAAAAGTCGGATTTATTTTCTATGGCAGAACTTGTTTTTTAAGAACTAGCAATTTTGAAATTTTTAGTTTAAGGTTTTTTCAGAGGTTGCGGATTGTTTTTTCACATACCTTAAGTATCTTAATTTTGGTTGTAAAAAACTTTGATTATCTGAATATTTGATTGATACTGCTATAAAATGGATCCAAACTCTGTGTGGTTTTGGCCTACCGTCTGGGTAAAGCTTTGAAATGCAAAAATGTTTATTGTTGTGAGATTTTTTGTTTTCTAAATTTTTACTTTAAAAACTCGGGAAAAGTCGGGTTTATTTTCTATGGCAGAACTTGTTTTTTAAGAACTTATTAAGGAAGTAATTTTCAGTTTAAGGTTTTTTCAGAGGTTGCGGTTTGTTTTCTCAAATAACTTAAGTATCTTAATTTTGGTTGTAAAAAACTTTGATTATCTGAAAAGTTGATTGATACTGCTATG
>NW_023001100.1:0-836 GCF_900245975.1 Drosophila guanche | reverse complement strand
GTAGGCCAAAACCACACAGAGTTTGGATCCATTTTATAGCAGAATCAATCAACTTTTCTGATAATCAAAGTTTTTGCAACCAGATCTAAGATACTTAAGTTATGTAAAAAAACGAACCGCAACCTCTGAAAAAACCTTAAACTAAAAATTACAAAAATGCTAATTCTTAAAAAACAAGTTCTGGCATAGAAAAAAAAACCGACTTCTCCCGAGTTTTTAAAGAAAAATTTCGAAAAAAAAATCCCACAACAATCCACATATTTGCATTTCAAAGCTTTTCCGAGACGGTAGGCCAAAACCACACAGAGTTTGGATCCATTTTATAGCAGAATCAATCAAGTTTTCTGATAATCAAAGTTTTTTGCAACCAGATCTAAGATACTTAAGTTATGTAAAAAAACAAACCGCAACCTCTGAAAAAAACCTTAAACTAAAAATTACAAAAATGCTAATTCTTAAAAACCAAGTTCTGGCATAGAAAATAAAACCGACTTCTCCCGAGTTTTTAAAGTAAAAATTTCAACAAAAAAAATCCCACAACAATCCACATTTTTGCATTTCAAAGCTTTTCCGAGACGGTAGGCCAAAACCACACAGAGGTTGGATCCATTTTATAGCAGAATCAATCAACTTTTCTGATAATCAAAGTTTTTTGCAACCAGATCTAATATACTTAAGTTATGTAAAAAAACAAACCGCAACCTCTGAAAAAACCTTAAACTAAAAATTACATCCTTAATAAGTTCCTAAAAAACAAGTTCTGCCATAGAAAATAAACCCGACTTTTCCCGAGTTCTTGAAGTGAAAATTTGGGAAAAAAAAATCTCACCACAATC
>NW_023001098.1:0-837 GCF_900245975.1 Drosophila guanche | reverse complement strand
GTAATTTTTAGATTAAGGTTTTCTTAGAGCTTGCGGTTTGGTTTTTTTTTCATAACTTAAGTATCTTAGATCTGGTTGCAAAAAAACTTTGATTATCTGAAAAGTTTATTGATTCTGCTATAAAATGGATCCAAACTCTGTGTTGGCCTACCGTCTCGGAAAAGGTTTGAAATGCAAAAATGTGAATTGTTGTGAGATTTTTTTTTTTCGAAATTTTGACTTTAAAAACTTGGGAAAAGTTTGTTTTATTTTCTATGGCAGAACTTGTTTTTTAAGAACTAGTAATTTTGTAATTTTTAGTTTAAGATTTTTTCAGAGGTTGTGGTTTGTTTTTTTTACATAACTTAAGTATCTTAATTTTGGTTGTAAAAAACTTTGATTATCTGAAAAGTTGATTGATACTGCTATTAAATGTATCCAAACTGTTTGTGGTTTTGTCCTATGGTCTCGGAAAAGCTTTGAAATGCAAAAATGTTGAGTTGTGAGATTTTTTTTTTTCGAAATTTTGACTTTAAAAACTCGGGAAAAGTCGGTTTTATTTTCTATGGCAGAACTTGTTTTTTAAGAACTAGTAATTTTGTAATTTTTAGTTTAAGGTTTTTTCAGAGGTTGCGGTTTGTTTTTTTACATAACTTAAGTATCTTAATTTTGGTTGTAAAAAACTTGGATTATCTGAAAAGTTGATTGATACTGCTATAAAATGGATCCAAACTGTGTGGTATTGGCCTACCGTCTGGGTAAAGCTTTGAAATGCAAAAATGTTGTTTGATGTGAGATTTTTTTTTCGATATTTTTACTTTAAAAACTCGGGAAAAGTCGGGTTTATTTTCTATGGCA
>NW_023001097.1:0-837 GCF_900245975.1 Drosophila guanche | reverse complement strand
ATCAATCAACTTTTCAGATAATCAAAGTTTTTTACAACCAAAATTAAGATACTTAAGTAATGTGAAAAAACAAACCACAACCTCTGTAAAAACCTTAAACTAAAAATTACATCCTTAATAAGTTCCTAAAAAACAAGTTCTGCCATAGAAAATAAACCCGACTTTTCCCGAGTTTTTAAAGTAAAAATATCGAAAAAAAAATCTCACATCAAACAACATTTTTGCATTTCAAAGCTTTACCCAGACGGTAGGCCAATACCACACAGTTTGGATCCATTTTATAGCAGTATCAATCAACTTTTCAGATAATCAAAGTTTTTTACAACCAAAATTAAGATACTTAAGTTATGTAAAAAATTAAACCGCAACCTCTGAAAAAACCTTAAACTTAAAATTACTTTCTTAATAAGTTCTTAAAAAACAAGTTCTGCCATAGAAAAAAAACCCGAGTTTTTAAAGTCAAAATTTCGTACAAAATACCTCACAAAAATGAACATTTTTGCATTTTAAAGCTTTATCCAGACGGTAGGCCAAAACCACTCAGAGTTTGGATCCATTTTATAGCAGTATCAATCAACTTTTCAGATAATCAAAGTTTTTTACAACCAAAATTAAGATACTTAAGTTATGTGAAAAAACAAACCGCAACCTCTGAAAAAACCTTAAACTAAAAATTACAAAATTGCTAGTTCTTAAAAAACAAGTTCTGCCATAGAAAATAGAACCAACTTTTCCCGAGTTTTTAAAGTCAAAATTTCGAAAAAAAAAAATCTCACAACAATCAACATTTTTGCATTTCAAAGCTTTTCCGAGACCGTAGGCCAAAACCACAAACAG
>NW_023001096.1:0-837 GCF_900245975.1 Drosophila guanche | reverse complement strand
AAAACACAACACTGAACAAACCTTAAACCAAAAATTACAAAATTACTAGTTCTTAAAAAACAAGTTCTGCCATAGAAAATAAACCCAACTCTTCCCGAGTTTTTAAAGTCTAAATTTCGTAATAAATACCTCACAAAAATCAACATTTTTGCATTTCAAATCTGTATATTTCCCAGACGGTAAAGCAAAAACACAAAGTCTTTGGAACCAAAACCACACAGAGTTTGGATCCACTTGATAGCAGTATGAATAAACTTTTTAGATAAACAAAGTTCCATACAACCAGATCTAAGATAACTAGGTTATATGAAAAAAACAAACCTCAACCTCAAAGTCAAAATTTCGAAAAAAAAAAATCTAACATCAATCAACATTTTTGCATTTCAAAGCTTTACCCAGACGGTAGGCCAAAACCACACAGTTTGGATCCATTATATAGCAGTATCAATCAACTTTTCAGATAATCAAAGTTTTTTACAACCAAAATTAAGATACTTAAGTTATGTGAAAAAACAAACCACAACCTCTGAAAAAACCTTAAACCAAAAATTTCAAAATTACTAGTTCATAAAAAACAAGTTCTGCCATAGAAAATAAACCCAACTCTTCCCGAGTTTTTAAAGTCAAAATTTCGTAATAAATACCTCACAAAAATTAACATTTTTGCATTTCAAATCTGTATATTTCCCAGACGGTAAAGCAAAAACACAAAGTGTTTGGAACCAAAACCACACAGAGTTTGGATCCACTTGATAGCAGTATGAATAAACTTTTCAGATAAACAAAGTTCCATACAACCAGATCTAAGATAACTAGGTTATGTGAAAAAAACAAACC
>NW_023001095.1:0-837 GCF_900245975.1 Drosophila guanche | reverse complement strand
CAAACACTTCAATATTATTCATATATAGTAACAATTATATACATATCCAACCAAATAAAGTATCAGACATTGCCGACTAGGTATTTTCCCCATATCATATGTAAGGACAAATTTTAAATTGTTCATCATATGAAATATACCAAGCACGACACCACTCCCTATAGAGGTTTTTTGCCACGGCTTCCGCAAATCGGGTGATTACAATCGAGAGTGCCTCTTAGCAGTCATTTTTTCTCGTATTTTAATACAAGAAACAAACAAACACTTCAATATTATTCGTAAATAGTAACAATTATATACATATCAAACCATATAAAGTATCAGACATTGCCATCTAGGTATTTTCCCCATATCATATGTAAGGACAAATTTTAAATTGTTCATCATATGAAATATACCAAGCACGACACCACTCCCTATAAAGGTTTTCTGCCACGGCTTCCGCAAATCGGGCGATTACATCCGAGAGTGCCTCTTACCAGTCATTTGTTCTCGTATTTTAATACAAGAAACACACAAACACTTCAATATTATTCATATATAGTAACAATTATATACATATCCAACCAAATAAAGTATCAGACATTGCCGACTAGGTATTTTCCCCATATCATATGTAAGGACAAATTTTAAATTTTTCATCATATGAAATATACCAAGCACGACACCACTCCCTATAGAGGTTTTTTGCCACGGCTTCCGCAAATCAGGCGCCATCAATAGGGAGTGCCTCTTAGCAGTCATTTGTTCTCGTATTTTAATACAAGAAACACACAAACACTTCAATATTATTCGTAAATAGAAACAATTATATACATATCAAACCATATAAAGTAT
>NW_023001094.1:0-837 GCF_900245975.1 Drosophila guanche | reverse complement strand
AAAACTCGGGAAAAGTCGGTTTTATTTTCTATGGCAGAACTTGTTTTTTTAAGAACTAGTAATTTTGTAATTTTTAGGTTAAGGTTCTTTCAGAGGTTGTGGTTTGTTTTTTTACATAACTTAAGTATCTTAATTTTGGTTGTAAAAAACTTTGATTATCTCTTTAAGGTTTTCTCAGAGGTTTCGGTTTGTTTTTTCACATAACTTAAGTATGTTAACTGTGGTTGTACAAAACTTTGATTATCTGAAAATTTGATTGATACTGCTATAAAATGGATCCAAACTATGAGTGGTTTTGGCATACCGTCTCGGAAAAGCTTTGAAATGCAAAAATGTGGATTGTTGTGAGATTTTTTTTCTCGAAATTTTGACTTTAAAAACTCGGGAAAAGTCGGTTTTATTTTCTATGGCAGAACTTGTTTTTTAAGAACTAGTAATTTTGTAATTTTTAGGTTAAGGTTCTTTCAGAGGTTGTGGTTTGTTTTTTTACATAACTTAAGTATCTTAATTTTGGTTGTAAAAAACTTTGATTATCTGAAAAGTTGATTGATACTGCTATTAAATGGATCCAAACTATTTGTGGTTTTGGCCTACGGTCTCGGAAAAGCTTTGAAATGCAAAAATGTTGATTGTTGTGGGATTTTTTTTTCGAAATTTTGACTTTAAAAACTCGGGAAAGTTGGTTTTATTTTCTATGGCAGAACTTGTTTTTTAAGAACTAGCAATTTTGTAATTTTTAGTTCAAGGTTTTTTCAGAGGTTGCGGTTCGTTTTTTCACATAACTAAAGTATCTTAATTTTGGTTGTAAAAACCCTTGATTATCTGAAAAGTTGATTG
>NW_023001093.1:0-837 GCF_900245975.1 Drosophila guanche | reverse complement strand
AAGAGTAAATAGGGTATATTGTATTTGTGCACAAAGTTAATGTATGTAACACACAGAAGGAATCGTTTCCGACCCCATAAAGTGTATATATTCTTGATCACCATCAATAGCCGAGTCGATTGAGCCCTGTCTGTCTGTCCGTCCGTTTGTCCGTCCGTCTTCTTGAGCACCTGAATCTCAGAGACTATAAAAGCTAGCGCCACCAAATTTTGCATCCAGACTTCTGTATGCTTACACTGTTACAAGTGGATTTAAAAAACGTGCCCCGCCCCATTCCGCCCCCGCAAAAGGACGAAAACCTCCCAAATCTACAATTTTAAAGATAGAAGAAAACTAAAAACGCCATTCTGTAGGGAATGGCAATATCTATCAGATCAAAAAATTGTTATCCGACTGATTTAGCAGTGGCTAACCCCACACTGTCCTGCAGCTTTTGTTGTTCTTTTGACATTCTCTCATTCACACTCTGCTTCACTCGGCCTCTGCCTCTGCCGTCCCTCTGCCTCTGCCGACTTTTAACCACCCCCCCCCCCTCACTCAGCTTATATTTGTTTTATACCCGGTACTCGAAGAGTAAATAGGGTATATTGTATTTGTGCACAAAGTTAATGTATGTAACACACAGAAGGAATCGTGTACGACCCCATAAAGTGTATATATTCTTGATCACCATCAATAGCCGAGTCGATTGAGCCCTGTCTGTCTGTCCGTCTGTCCGTCCGTTCTCTTGAGCACCTGAATCTCAGAGACTATAAAAGCTAGAGCCACCAAATTTTGAATCCAGACTTCTGTATGCTCACACTGTTACAAGTGTATTTAAAAAACGTGCCCCGCCCC
>NW_023001092.1:0-837 GCF_900245975.1 Drosophila guanche | reverse complement strand
AAAATTTTGATTATCTGAAAAGTTGATTGATACTGCTATAAAGTGGATCCAAACTCTGTGTGGTTTTGGCCTACCGTCTGGATAAAGCTTTAAAATGCAAAAATGTTCATTTTTGTGAGGTATTTTGTACGAAATTTTGACTTTAAAATCTCGGGTTTTTTTTTCTATGGCAGAACTTGTTTTTTAAGAACTTATTAAGGATGTAATTTTAAGTTTAAGGCTTTTTCAGAGGTTGCGGTTTGTTTTTTCACATAACTTAAGTATCTTAATTTTGGTTGTAAAAAACGTTGATTATCTGAAAAGTTGATTGATACTGCTATAAAATGGATCCAAACTGTGTGGTATTGGCCTACCGTCTGGGTAAAGCTTTGAAATGCAAAAATGTTGATTGATGTGAGATTTTTTTTTCGATATTTTTACTTTAAAAACTCGGGAAAAGTCGGGTTTATTTTCTTTGGCAGAACTTGTATTTTAGGAACTTATTAAGGAAGTTATTTTAAGTTTAAGGTTTTTTCAGATGTTGCGGTTGGTTTTTCACATAACTTAAGTATCTTAATTTTGGTTGTAAAAAACTTTGATTATCTGAAAAGTTGATTGATTCTGCTATAAAATGGATCCAAACTCTGTGTGGTTTTGGACTACCGTCTGGGTTAAGCTTTGAAATGCAAACATGTTGATTTTTGTGAGGTATTTTTTACAAAATTTTGACTTTAAAAATTCGCGAAAAGTCGGGTTTATTTTCTATGGAAGAACTTTTCTTTTAAAAATTTTCAAAGTTTGTTACTTTTTTGTTTAAGGTTTTTTAGAAGTAGCGGTTTGTTTTTTCACATAACCTGA
>NW_023001091.1:0-837 GCF_900245975.1 Drosophila guanche | reverse complement strand
GAAAAGTTGATTGATTCTGTCATTAAATGGATCCAAACTCTGTGTGGTTTTGGCCTACCGTCTGGGTAAAGCTTTGAAATGCAAAAATGTTGATTTTTGTGATGTATTTTGTACGAAATTTTGACTTTAAAAACTCGGGTTTATTTTCTATGGCAAAACTTGTTTTTTTAGATCTTATTAAGGAAGTAATTTTTAGTTTAAGGTTTTTTCAGAGGTTGCGGTTTGTTTTTTCACATAACTTAAGTATCTTAATTTTGGTTGTAAAAAACTTTGATTATCTGAAAAGTTGATTGATACTGCTATAAAATGGATCCAAACTCTGTGTGGTTTTGGCCTACCGTCTGGGTAAAGCTTTAAAATGCAAAAATGTTGATTGTTGTGACATTTTTTTTTCCCCAAATTTTGACTTTAAGAACTCGGGAAAAGTCGGGTTTATTTTCTATGGCAACGCTTGTTTTTTAGGAACTTATTATGGATGTAATTTTTAGTTTAAGGTTTTTTCAGAGGTTGCGGTTTGTTTTTTTACATAACTTAAGTATCTTAGATCTGGTTGCAAAAAACTTTGATTATCTGAAAAGTTGACTGATTCTGTCATAAAATGGATCCAAACTCTGTGTGGTTTTGGCCTACCGTCTGGGTAAAGCTTTGAAATGCAAAAATGTTGATTTTTGTGATGTATTTTGTACGAAATTTTGACTTTAAAAACTCGGGTTTATTTTCTATGGCAGAACTTGTTTTTTTAGATCTTATTAAGGAAGTAATTTTTAGTTTAAGGTTTTTTCAGAGGTTGCGGTTTGTTTTTTCACATAACTTAAGTATCTTAATTTTGGTTGTAAA
>NW_023001090.1:0-838 GCF_900245975.1 Drosophila guanche | reverse complement strand
TCGGCTTGGTATTTTCCCCATATCATATGTAAAGACAAATTTAAAATTTTTCATCATATGATATATAGCAAGCACGACACCATTCCCTATGTAGGTTTTTTGCCACGGCTTCGGTAAATCGGGTGCCTTCAATAGGGAGTGCCTCTTAGTAGTCATTTGTTCTCGTATTTTAATAAAAGAAACACGCAAACACTTCAATATTATTCGTATATAGTAACAATTATATACATAATCAACCAAATAAAGTAGCAGACATTGCCGGCTAGGTATTTTCCCCATATCATATGTAAAGACAAATTTAAAATTTTTCATCATATGATATATAGCAAGCACGACACCATTCCCTATGTAGGTTTTTTGCCACGGCTTCCGCAAACCGGGTGCCTTCAATAGGGAGTGCCTCTTAGTAGTCATTTTTTCTCGTATTTTAATAAAAGAAACACGCAAACACTTCAATATTATTAGTATATAGTAACAACTATACACATATCCAACCCAATAAAGTATCAGACATTGCAGGCTAGGTATTTTCCCCATATCATATGTAAGGACAAATTTTAAATTGTTCATCATATGAAATACACCAAGCACGACACCACTCCCTATAGTGGTTTTTTGCCACGGCTTCCGCAAACCGGATGCCTTCAATAGGGAGTGCCTCTTAGTAGTCATTTTTTCTCGTATTTTAATAAAAGAAACACGCAAACACTTCAATATTATTCGTTTATAGTAACAATTATATACATATCAAACCATATAAAGTATCAGACATTGCCATCTAGGTATTTTCCCCATATCATATGTAAGGACAAATTTTAAATTGTTCATCATATGAAAT
>NW_023001089.1:0-838 GCF_900245975.1 Drosophila guanche | reverse complement strand
GGGCGGGGCACATTTTTTAAATACACTTGTAACAGTGTGAGCATACAGAAGTCTGGATGCAAAATTTGGTGGCTCTAGCTTTTATAGTCTCTGAGATTCAGGTGCTCAACAAGACGGACGGACAGACGGACAGACGGACGGACAGACAGACAGGGCTCAATCGACTCGGCTATTGATGGTGATCAAGAATATATACACTATATGGGGTCGGAAACGACTCCTTCTGTGTGTTACATACATTAACTTTGTGCACAAATACAATATACCCTATTTTCTTTTCGATTACCGGGTATAAAACAAGTATAAGCTGCGTGAGGGGGGTGGTTAAAAGTCGGCAGAGGCAGAGGCCGAGTGAAGCAGAGTGTGAATGAGAGAATGTGAAAAGAAAAACAAAAGCTGCAGGACAGTGTGGGTTTAGTCACTGCTAATTAATTTATTCTTTCTGGTTATAATAATGATCCAATCGGATCCCAATTTATTGATCTGATAGATATGGCCATTCCCTATAGAATGGCGTTTTTAGTTTTTTTATCTTTAAAATTGTAGATGTGGGAGGTTTTCGCCCTTTTGCGGGGGCGGAAGGGGCGGGGCACATTTTTTAAATACACTTGTAACAGTGTGAGCATACAGAAGTCTGGTGTCTCTGAGATTCAGGTGCTCAACAAGACGGACGGACAGACGGACAGACGGACGGACAGACAGACAGGGCTCAATCGACTCGGCTATTGATGGTGATCAAGAATATATACACTTTATGGGGTCGTAAACGATTCCTTCTGTGTGTTACATACATTAACTTTGTGCACAAATACAATATACCCTATTTACTCTTCGAGTA
>NW_023001088.1:0-838 GCF_900245975.1 Drosophila guanche | reverse complement strand
CTCTGAGATTCAGGTGCTCAACAAGACGGACGGACAGACGGAAGGACAGACGGAAAGACAGACAGGGCTCAATCGACTCGGCTATTGATGGTGATCAAGAATATATACACTTTATGGGGTCGGAAACGATTCCTTCTGTGTGTTACATACATTAACTTTGTGCACAAATACAATATACCCTATTTACTCTTCGAGTACCAGGTATAAAACAAATATAAGCTGCGTGAGGGGGGGTTGTTAAAAGTCGGCAGAGGCAGAGGGACGACAGAGGCAGAGGCCGAGCGAAGCAGAGTGTGAATGAGAGAATGTGAAAAGAACAACAAAAGCTGCAGGACAGTGTGGGTTTAGCCACTGCTATTTAATTTCTTCTTTCTGGCTATAATAATGATCCAATCGGATCCCAATTTATTGATCTGATAGATATGACCATTCCCTAGATATGGCCATTCCCTACAGAATGGCGTTTTTAGTTTTCTTCTATCTTTGAAATTGTAGATTTGGGAGGTTTTCGCCCTTTTGCGGGGGCGGAATGGGGCGGGGCACATTTTTTAAATACACTTGTAACAGTGTGACCATACAGAAGTCTGGATGCAAAATTTGGTAGCTCCAGCTTTTATAGTCTCTGAGATTCAGGTGCTCAACAAGACGGACGGACAGACGGAAGGACAGACGGAAAGACAGACAGGGCTCAATCGACTCGGCTATTGATGGTGATCAAGAATATATACACTTTATGTGGTCGGAAACGATTCCTTCTGTGTGTTACATACATTAACTTTGTGCACAAATACAATATACCCTATTTACTCTTCGAGTACCGGGTATAAAAAAAAAATAA
>NW_023001087.1:0-838 GCF_900245975.1 Drosophila guanche | reverse complement strand
TTTTTAGTTTAAGGTTTTTTTTAGAGCTTGCGGTTTGTTTTTTTTTCATAACTTAAGTATCTTAGATCTGGTTGCAAAAAAACTATGATTATCTGAAAAGTTGATTGATTCTGCTATAAAATGTATCCAAACTCTGTGTGGTTTTGGCCTACCGTCAGGGTAAAGCTTTGAAATGCAAAAATGTTGATTTTTGTGAGGTTTTTTTGTACGAAATTTTGACTTTAAAAACTCGCGTTTATTTTCTATGGCAGAACTTATTTTTTAGGAACTTATTAAGGATGTAATTTTTAGTTTAAGGTTTTTTCAGAGGTTGCGGTTTGTTTTTTCACATAACTTAATCAAGTCTTAATTTTGGTTCCTAAAAACTTTGATTATCTGAAAAGTTGATTGATACTGCTATAAAATGGATCCAAACTCTGAGTGGTTTTGGCCTACCGTCTGGGTAAAGCTTTGTAATGCAAAATTGTTATTTGTTGTGAGATTTTTTTTGTTCAAATTTTGACTTTAAAAACTCGGGAAAAATCGGGTTTATTTTCTATGACAGAACTTTTTTTTAAGAACTTATTAAGGAAGTAATTTTTAGTTTAAGGTTTTTTTTAGAACTTGCGGTTTGTTTTTTTTTCATAACTTAAGTATCTTAGATCTGGTTGCAAAAAAACTTTGTTTATCTGAAAAGTTAATTGATTCTGCTATAAAATGGATCCAAACTCTAAGTGGTTTTGGCCTACCGTCAGGGTAAAGCTTTGAAATGCAAAAATGTAGATTTTTGTGAGGTATTTTGTACGAAATTTTGACTTTAAAAACTCGCGTTTATTTTCTATGGCAGAACTTGTTTTTT
>NW_023001086.1:0-838 GCF_900245975.1 Drosophila guanche | reverse complement strand
TTAAAAAACAAGTTCTGCCATAGAAAATAAATCCAACTTTTCCCGAGTTTTTAAAGTCAAAATTTCGAAAAAAAAAATCTCACAACAATCCACATTTTTGCATTTCAAAGCTTTTCGAGACGGTAGGCCAAAACCACTCAGAGTTTGGATCCATTTTATAGCAGTATCAATCAACTTTTCAGATAATCAAAATTTTTTACAACCAAAATTAAGATACTTAAGTTATGTGAAAAAACAAACCGAAACCTCTGAAAAAAACTTAAACTAAAAATTACAAAATTGCTAGTTCTTAAAAAACAAGTTCTGCCATAGAAAATAAAACCGACTTTTCCCGAGTTTTTAAAGTCAAAATTTCGAAAAAAAAAATCTCACAACAATCCACATTTTTGCATTTCAAAGCTTTTCCGAGACGGTAGGCCAAAAGCACACAGAGTTTGGATCCACTTTATAGCAGTATCAATCAACTTTTCAGATACTCAAAATTTGTTACAACCAAAATTAAGATACTTAAGTTATGTGAAAAAACGAACCGCAACCTCTGAAAAAAACCTCTTAAAAAACAAGTTCTGCCATAGAAAATAAATCCAACTTTTCCCGAGTTTTTAAAGTCAAAATTTCGAAAAAAAAAATATCACAACTATCCACATTTTTGCATTTCAAAGCTTTTCGAGACGGTAGGCCAAAACCACACAGAGTTTGGATCCATTTTATAGCAGTATCAATCAACTTTTCAGATAATCAAAGTTTTTTACAACCACAGTTAAGATACTTAAGTTATGTGAAAAAACAAACCGAAACCTCTGAAAAAACCTTAAACTAAAAATTACAAAATTGCTAG
>NW_023001085.1:0-838 GCF_900245975.1 Drosophila guanche | reverse complement strand
AAGTAAAAATTTCGAAAACAAAAAATCTCACAACAATAAGCATTTTTGCATTTTAAAGCTTAACCGAGACGGTAGGCCAAAACCACACAGAGTTTGGATCCATTTTATAGCAGTATCAATCAACTTTTCAGATAATCAACGTTTTTTTACAACCACAATTAAGATACTTAAGTTACGTGAAAAAACAAACAGCAACCTCTGAAAAAACCTTAAACTAAAAATGACATCCTTAATAAGTTCCTAAAAAACAAGTTCTGCCATAGAAAATAAACCCGACTTTTCCCGAATTTTTAAAGTCCAAATTTGGAAAAAAAAATCTCACAACAATCAACAATTTTGCATTACCTAGACGGTAGGCCAAAACCACACAGAGTTTGATCCATTTTATAGCAGAATCAATCAACTTTTCAGATCTTTTCTTTAATCAAAGTTTTTTGCAACCAGATTTAAGATACTTAAGTTATGAAAAAAAACAATACGCAACCTCTGAAAAAATTTTAAACTAAAAATGACATCCTTAATAAGTTCCTAAAAAGCAAGTTCTGCCATAGAAAATAAACCCGACTTTCCCCGAGTTTTTAAAGTAAGAATATCGAACAAAAAATCTCACATCAATCAACATTTTTGCATTTCAAATCCTTACCCAGGCGGTAGGCCAACTCCACAAACAGTTTGGATCCATTTTATAGCAGTATCAATCTACTTTTCAGATAATCAAAGTTTTTTACAACCAAAATTAAGATACTTAAGTTATGTGAAAAAACAAACTGCAACCTCTGAAAAAACCTTAAACTAAAAAAGACATCCTTAATAAGTTCCTAAAAAACAAGTTCTGCCA
>NW_023001084.1:0-838 GCF_900245975.1 Drosophila guanche | reverse complement strand
CCAGATCTAAGATACTTAAGTTATGTGAAAAAACAAACCGAAACCTCTGAAAAAACATTAATCCACAAATTACTTCCTTTAAAAGTTTTTATAAAAAGAGTTCTGCCATAGAAAATAAACCCGAGTTTTAAAAGTAAAAATTTCGAAAACAAAAAATCTCACAACAATCAACATTTTTGCATTTCAAAGCTTTTCCGAGATGGTAGGCCAAAACCACAAACAGTTTGGATCCATTTTATAGCAGTATCAATCAACTTTTCAGATAATACAAGTTTTTTACAACCAAAATTAAGATACTTAGGTTATGTGAAAAAACAAACCGCAACCTCTGAAAAGAACCTTCAACTGAAAATTACTTCCTTAAAAAGATCTTAAAAAACAAGTTCTGCCATAGAAAATAAACTCGAGTTTTTAAAGTCAAAAATTCGTACAAAATACATCACAAAAATCAACATTTTTGCATTTCAAAGCTTTACCCAGACGGTAGGCCAAAACCACACAGTTTGGATCCATTTTATAGCAGTATCAATCAACTTTTCAGATAATCAAAGTTTTTTACAACAAAAATTAAGATACTTAAGTTATGTGAGAAAACAAACCGCAACCTCTGAAAAAACCTTAAACTAAAACTTACCTCCCTAATAAGTTCCTTAAAAACAAGTTCTGCCATAGAAAATAAACCCGACTTTTCCCGAGTTTTTAAAGTAAAATTATCGAAAAAAAAAATCTCACAACAATCAACATTTTTGCATTTTAAAGCTTTACCCAGACGGTAGGCCAAAACCACACAGAGTTTGGATCCATTTTATAGCAGTATCAATCGACTTTTCAGATAATC
>NW_023001083.1:0-839 GCF_900245975.1 Drosophila guanche | reverse complement strand
TACAGCAGTATCAATCAACTTTTCAGATAATCAAAGTTTTTTGCAACCAGATCTAAGATACTTAAGTTATGTGAAAAAACAAACCGCAACCTCTGAAAAAACCTTAAACTTAAAATTACTTCCTTAATAAGTTCTTAAAAAACAAGTTCTGTCATAGAAAATAAACCCGACTTTTCCCCAGTTTTTAAAGTCAAAATTTCAAAAAAAAAACTCACAGCAATCAGCATTTTTGCATTTTAAAGCTTTACCCAGACGGTAGGCCAAAACCACACAGAGTTTGGATCCATTTTATAGCAGTATCAATCAACTCTTCAGATAATCAAAGTTTTTTGCAACCAGATTTAAGATACTTAAGTTATGTGAAAAAACAAACCGCAACCTCTGAAAAAACCTTGAACTTAAAATTACTTCCTCAATAAGTTCTTAAAAAACAAGTTCTGTCATAGAAAATAAAACCGACTTTTCCCGAGTTTTTAAAGTCAAAATTTCGAAAAAAAAAATCTCACAGCAATCAACATTTTTGCATTTTAAAGCTTTACCCAGACGGTAGGCCAAAACCACACAGAGTTTGGATCCATTTTATACCAGAATCAATCAACTTTTCAGATAATCAAAGTTTTTTGCAACCAGATCTAAGATACTTAAGTTATGTGAAACAAACAAACCGCAACCTCTGATAAAACATTAAACAAAAATTTACAAAATTGTTAATTCTTAAAAAACAAGTTCTGCCATAGATACTAAACCCGAATTTTCCCGAGTTTTTAAAGTCAAAATTAAAAAAAAAAAAATCTCACAACAATCAACATTTTTGCATTTTAAAGCTTTACCCAGACGGT
>NW_023001082.1:0-839 GCF_900245975.1 Drosophila guanche | reverse complement strand
AAAAGCTGCAGGACAGTGTGGGTTTAGCCACTGCTAATTAATTTCTTCTTTCTGGCTATAATAATGATCCAATCGGATCCCAATTTGGTGATCTGATAGATATGGCCATTCCCTATAGAATGGCGTTTTTAGTTTTCTTCTATCTTTAAATTGTGGTGATCTGATAGATATGGGCATTTCCTACAGAATGGCGTTTTTATTTTTCTTTTATCTTTAAAATTGTAGATTTGGGAGGTTTTGGCCCTTTTGCGGGGGCGGAAGGGGGCGGGGCACATTTTTTTAAATACACTTGTAACAGTGTGAGCATACAGAATTCTGGATGCAGAAGTTGGTGGCTCTAGCTTTTATAGTCTCTGAGATTGAGGTGCTCAACAAAACGGACGGACAGACGGACGGACAGACGGACGGACAGACATGGCTCAATCGACTCGGCTATTGATGGTGATCAATAATATATACACTTTATGGGGTCGTAAACGATTCCTTCTGTGTGTTACATACATTAACTTTGTGCACAAATACAATATACCCTTTTTACTTTTCGAGTACCGGGTATAAAACAAATATAAGCTGCGCGAGGGGGGGGGGGGGTTTGGGCATTCCCTACAGAATGGCCAGAGGCAGAGGCCGAGGGAAGCGTAGTGTGAATGAGAGAATGTGAAAAGAATAACAAAAGCTGCAGGACAGTGTGGGTTTAGCCACTGCTAATTAATTTCTTCTTTCTGGCTATAATACTGATCCAATCGGATCCCAATTTGGTGATCTGATAGATATGGCCATTCCCTATAGAATGGCGTTTTTAGTTTTCTTCTATCTTTAAATTGTGGTGATCTGATAGA
>NW_023001081.1:0-839 GCF_900245975.1 Drosophila guanche | reverse complement strand
GAAATTTTGACTTTAAAAACTCGGTTTTTTTTTTTCTATGGCAGAACTTGTTTTTTAAGAACTTATTAAGAAAGTTATTTTAAGTTTAAGGTTTTTTCAGAGGTTGTGGTTCGTTTTTTCACATAACTTAAGTATCTTAATTTTGTTTGTAAAAAACTTTGATTATCTGAAAAGTTGATTGATACTGCTATAAAATGGATCCAAGCTGAGTGGGTTTGGCCTACCGTCTGGATAAGCCTTTGAAATGCAAAAATGTTCATTTTGGTGAGGTATTTTGTACGAAATTTTGACTTTAAAAACTCGGGTTTTTTTTTCTTTGGCAGAACTTGTTTTTTAGGAACTTATTAAGGAAGTAATTTTTAGTTTAAGGTTTTTTCAGATGTTGCGGTTGGTTTTTCACATAACTTAAGTATCTTAATTTTGGTTGTAAAAAACCTTGATTATCTAAAAAGTTGATTGATACTGCTATTAAATGGATCCAAACTGTTTGTGGTTTTGGCCTACCGTCTCGGAAAAGCTTTGAAATGCAAAAATGTTGATTGTTGTCAGATTTTTTTTTTCTTCGAAATTTTTACTTTAAAAATTCGGGAAAAGTCGGGTTTATTTTCTATTGAAGAACTTTTCTTTTAAGAACTTATTTAGGAAGTAATTTTTAGTTTAAGGTTTTTTTTAGAGCTTGCGGTTTGTTTTTTTTTCATAACATAAGTATCTTAGATCTGGTTGCAAAAAAACTTTGATTATCTGAAAAGTTGATTGATTCTGCTATAAAATGGATCCAAACTCTGTGTGGTTTTGGCCTACCGTCTCGGAAAAGCTTTGAAATGCAAAAATGTGGATTG
>NW_023001080.1:0-839 GCF_900245975.1 Drosophila guanche | reverse complement strand
GTCTGCTTCTCCCACAGTCAAATCTATCATTTCCAACTGCACCGTTTGCACTTCAAAAATAAATGTATTTGTTGCTGTTGCTGCTGTTGTAGTTGTTGATGATGGCTGCTGCTGGATTAATACTATTTTTCGTATATTTATTGCACTTTTAGTTTTTTGATTTGATTTAATTGAATTTACCGACCTAACATCGGCTAACGAATATGAAATATCGATTACACGCTTATCGATACCCAAAGTACTGATAATTGACTACATTTCTGGATAACAGGCGGTATATTTTTACTGATAATTGCGTTCTTAGGTATACTGCTGAGGGTCCGGCGGTATATTTTATTTATAAATACGCGGTCACACTGAAAGTCCTTAGGCGGCATTTTTTTTTAATATAACTGCGTTCGGTGGTATATTTCTTAGGGTCCGCCGGTATATTTTATTTATAAATACAGGGTCGCACTGAAAGTACTCGGGCGGTATTTTTTTGATCATAATTGCGTTCGTCGGTAAATTTCTGACGGTCCGCCGGTATGTATCTTTTTTTAAATACGCGGTCGCACTGAAAGTACTCTTTTGAAATCCGGCAGTGATGTACCAACCACAACCACTCTGACTCGTGACGGTGAGTCTCTGAGGAAGAGTCGCTGATCAGTCATCTAATTAGTATTAGACCCTCACAGAGGGTCAACTGAGCGGGTTGGTGCATTGAGGTCGGCCCCCTAGTGGGAGTATCGTGGTGGCTGTGGTAGCCCAAATGTTACGCGGGCAGAGCCGTTAAGTTCGACGTCTAGTTGCGTTTCTCAACCGGGTGCCGTGACCCATTGATCGGAAGAGGTGATAGA
>NW_023001079.1:0-839 GCF_900245975.1 Drosophila guanche | reverse complement strand
ACAAAAATCGACATTTTTGCATTTCAAAGCTTTACCCAGACGGTGGCCAAAACCACACACAGTTTGGATCCACTTTATAGCAGTATCATTCAACTTTTTAGATAATCAAAGTTTTTTGCAACCAGATCTAAGATACTTAAGTTATGTGAAAAAACAAACCGCATCCTCTGAAAAAACCTTAAACAAAAAATTACATCCTTAATAAGTTCTTAAAAAACAAGTTCTGCCATAGAAAATAAACACGACTTTTCCCGAGTTTTTAAAGTAAAAAATTCGAAGAAAAAAAATCTCACAACAATCATCATTTTTGCATTTCAAAGCTTTACCCAGACGGTAGGCCAATACCACACACAGTTTGGATCCACTTCATAGCAGCATCAAACAACTTTTCAGATAATCAAAGTTTTTTGCAACCATATCTAAGATACTTAAGTTATGTAAAAAAACAAACCGCAACCTCTGAAAAAACCTTAAACAAAAAATTACATCCTTAATAAGTTCCTAAAAAACAAGTTCTGCCATAGATAATAAGCCCGACATTTCCCGAGTTTTTAAAGTCAAAATTTTAACAATAAAATACTCACAACAATCAACATTTTTGCATTTCAAAGCTTTACCCAGACGGTAGGCCAAAACCACACACAGTTTGGATCCTTTTTATAGCAGTATCAATCAAATTGTTATGAAAGTTTTTTGCAACCAGATCTAAGATACTTAAGTTATGTGAAAAAACAAACCGCAACCTCTGAAAAAACCTTAAACTAAAAATTAAATCCTTAATAAGTTCGAATTTTTAAAGTCAAAATTTCGAAAAAAATACCTCACAACAATCATCATTT
>NW_023001078.1:0-839 GCF_900245975.1 Drosophila guanche | reverse complement strand
AAAGTTCTTTACAACCAGACCTTAGATACGTAAGTTATGTGCAAAAACAAACCGCAATCTCTGAAAAAACCTTAAACTAAAATTACATCCTTAATAAATTCTTAAAAAACAAGTTCTGCCATAGAAAATAAACCCGACTTTTCCCGATTTTTTAAAGTCAAAATTTCGAAGAAAAAAAATCTCACAACAATAAGCATTTTTGCCTTTCAAAGCTTAACCGAGACGGTAGGCCAAAACCACACAGAGTTTGGATCCATTTTATAGCAGTATCAATCAAATTTTCAAATAATCAACGTTTTTTGCATCCAGATCTAAGTTACTTAAGCTATGTGAAAAAAAAAATCGCTACCACTGAAAAAACCTTAAACTAAAAATTACTTTCTTAATAAATTCTTTAAAAAAAAGTTCTGCCAAAGAAAATAAACCCGACTCTTCCCGAACTTTTTAAAGTCAAAATTTCGTAAAAAATACCTCACAACAATCAACAGATTTGCATTTCAAAGCTTTACCCAGGCGGTAGGCCAAAACCACACAGAGTTTGGTTCCACTTTATAGCAGCATCAATCAACTTTTCAGATAATCAAAGTTCTTTACAACCAGGTCTAAGATACTTAAGTTATGTGAAAAAACAAACCGCAAATTCTAAAACACATTAAACAAAAAAGTACAAAATTTTGAAAATACTTAAAAGAAAAGTTCTGCCATAGAAAATAAACCCGACTTTTCCCGAATTTTTAAAGTCAAAATTTCGTACTAAATACCTCACAAAAATCAACAAAAACCTTAAACAAAAAAGTACATACTTTGAAAATTCTTAAAAGAAAAGTTCTGCCATAGAA
>NW_023001077.1:0-839 GCF_900245975.1 Drosophila guanche | reverse complement strand
AAGTTATGTGAAAAAACAAACCACAACCTCTGAAAAAACCTTAAACTATAAATTACAAAATTGCTAGTTCTTAAAAAACAAGCTCTGCCATAGAAAATAAAACCAACTTTTCCCGAGTTTTTAAAGTCAAAATTTCGAAAAAAAAATCTCAGAACAATCAACATTTTTGCATTTCAAAGCTTTTCCGAGACGGTAGGCCAAAACCACACAGAGTTTGGATCCACTTTATAGCAGTATCAAAAATTACATCCTTAATAAGTTCCTAAAAAACAAGTTCTGCCATAGAAAATAAACCCGACTTTTCCCGAGTTTTTAAAGTAAAAATATCGAAAAAAAAAAAAATCTCACAACAATCCACATTTTTGCATTTAAAAGCTTTTCCGAGACGGTAGGCCAAAACCACACAGTTTGGATCCATTTTATAGCAGTATCAATCAACTTTTCAGATAATCAAAGTTTTTTACAACCAAAATTAAGATACTTAAGTTATGTGAAAAAACACAACACTGAACAAACCTTAAACCAAAAATTACAAAATTACTAGTTCTTAAAAACAAGTTCTGCCATAGAAAATAAACCCAACTCTTCCCGAGTTTTTAAAGTCCAAATTTCGTAATAAAAACCTCACAAAAATCAACAATTTTGCATTTCAAATCTGTATATTTCCCAGACGGTAAAGCAAAAACACAAGGTGTTTGGAACCAAAACCACACAGAGTTTGGATCCACTTGATAGCAGTATGAATAAACTTTTCAGATAAACAAAGTTCCATACAACCAGATCTAAGATAACTAGGTTATGGGAAAAAAACAAACCTCATCCTCTGAAAAAACATTAAA
>NW_023001076.1:0-839 GCF_900245975.1 Drosophila guanche | reverse complement strand
CCCCCCTCCCCCGCAGTTTATATTTCTTTTATACCCGGTACTCGAAGAGTAAATAGAGTATATTGTATTTGTGCACAAAGTTAATGTATGTAACACACAGAAGGAATCGTTTCCGCCCCCAAAAAGTGTATGTATTCTTGATCACCATCAATAGCCGAGTCGATTGAGCCCTGTCTGTCCGTCCGTCTGTCCTTCCGTCTGTCTGTCCGTCCGTCTGTCCTTCCGTCTGTCTGTCCGTCTTGTTGAGCACCTGAATCTCAGAGACTATAAAAGCTAGAGCCACCAAAATTTTGCATCCAGACTTCTGTATGCTGACACTGTTACAAGTGTATTTAAAAAATGTGCCCGCCCATTCCGCCCCGCAAAAGGGCGAAAACCTCCCAAATCTACAATTTTAAAGATAGAAGAAAACTAAAAACGCCATTCTGTAGGGAATGGCCATATCTATCAGATCACCAAATTAGGATCCGATTCTATCATTATTATAGCCAGAAAGAAGAAATTAATTAGCAGTGGCTAAACCCACACTGTCCTGCAGCTTTTGTTGTTCTTTTCACATTCTCTCATTCACACTCTGCTTCACTCGGCCTCTGCCTCTGTCGTCCCTCTGCCTCTGCCGACTTTAAAACAACCCCCCACCCCCCTCACGCAGCTTATATTTGTTTTATACCCGGTACTCGAAGAGTAAATAGGGTATATTGTATTTGTGCACAAAGTTAATGTATGTAACACACAGAAGGAATCGTTTCCGCCCCCATAAAGTGTATATATTCTTGATCACCATCAATAGCCGAGTCGATTGAGCCCTGTCTGTCCGTCCGTCTGTCCTTCCGTCTGTC
>NW_023001075.1:0-839 GCF_900245975.1 Drosophila guanche | reverse complement strand
TATCTGAACGCGTCCGCTGCTTTCGTAAAGCCGAGTTTACGAAGCTCAATAACTTAATTCGAAATTTTGATTGGTCCGCTCTTTACTTGTGCAGTGACGTCATTGAAGGCACAAACATTTTTTATAATGTACTTGACACAATTTTTGACACGTGTGTCCCACTTTCATGTCCGACTAGATCTGCGAAACCTCCTTGGTTCACCAAAGAGTTATCCAGTCTAAAAAATCTAAAATCAAGACTATTTAAAAAATCTCAAGAAGTTGGTTCTCCCTCTTCTCTTTCTAATTACTTAATAGCTCGGTCAAACTTCACTGTTCTTAATGCTCAATGCTATAGGAACTACCTCCTTCGATGCAGGATACGTTTTTCAAAGGACCCTAAACAGTTTTACAGCTTCGTAAACAGTAAGCGTAGAACGTCCGCACATCCATCCTCGCTATCATTTTTGAATATGTCGGCAAACAATGATCAGGCAATCGCCGATCTTTTTGCACAATTTTTTCAAACCACCTATTCCCAGGAAAGCTACCCAGGTCATATGTATCCATATAGTTTACCAAGGTCGAATGGCATTTTCTGCCCTTTGTTAAATGAAGGCTCCTTACTTCATGAACTTCAATTAGTTAAGCCGGTATTCTCACCGGGCCCTGACGGAGTTCCCGGCTGTGTACTCAGGTACTGTGCCGAGTCTCTCTGCGGACCTTTGCTTAAACTATTCACTCTATCTATCCATTCTTCTAGCTTTCCCCCCATCTGGAAGGAATCCTTTATAATTCCTCTCCATAAGAAAGGTAGCAAGTCTGACGCTAAAAACTATAGAGGTATATCTAAGTTATCC
>NW_023001074.1:0-839 GCF_900245975.1 Drosophila guanche | reverse complement strand
AACTAAAAATTAAAAAATTGCTAGTTCCTAAAAAACACGTTCTGCCATAGAACGCCAAAAATCTCACAACAATCAACATTTTTGCATTTTAAAGCTTTACCTTTACCTAAAGCTTTACTTAAAATTACTTACTTACCTAGTTCTTAAAAAACAAGTTCTGCCATAGAAAATAAACCCGAGTTTTTAAAGTATAAATTTCGAAAACCAAAAATATCACAACAATCAACATTTTTGTATTTCAACGCTTTTCCGAGATGGTAGGCCAAAACCACAAACAGTTTGGATCCATTTTATAGCAGTATCAATCAACTTTTCAGATAATCAAAGTTTTTACAACCAAAATTAAGATATGTGAAAAAACAAAGCGCAACCTCTGAAAAAACCTTAAACTTAAAATTAATTACTTACCTAGTTCTCAAAAAACAAGTTCTGCCATAGAAAATAAACCCGAGTTTTCAAAGTCAAAATTTCGTACAAAATACCTCACAAAAATCAACATTTTTGCATTTCAAAGCTTTACCCAGACGGAAGTCCGAAACCACACAGAGTTTGGATCCATTTTATAGCAGAATCAATCAACTTTTCAGATAATCAAAGTTTCTTTCAACCACAATTAAGATACTTAAGTTATGTGAAAAAACAAACCGCAACCTCTGAAAAAACCTTAAACTAAAAATTACTTCCTTAATAAGTTCAAAAAAAAATAATTCTGCCATAGAAAATAACCCGACTTTTCTCGAGTTTTTAAAGTAAAAATTTCGAAAACAATAAATCTCACAACAATAAGCATTTTTGCATTTCAAAGCTTAACCGAGACGGTAGGCCAAAACCACACAGAG
>NW_023001073.1:0-839 GCF_900245975.1 Drosophila guanche | reverse complement strand
AAAACCACACAGAGTTTGGATCCATTTTATAGCAGTATCAATCAACTTTTCAGATAATCAAAGTTTTTTACAACCAAAATTAAGATACTTAAGTTATTTGAGAAAACAAACCGCAACCTCTGAAAAAACCTTAAACTAAAAATTGCTTCCTTAATAAGTTCTTAAAACACAAGTTCCGCCATAGAAAATAAACCCGACTTTTCCCGAGTTTTTAAAGTAAAAATTTCGAAAACAAAAAATCTCACAACAATCAACATTTTTGCATTTCAAAGCTTTACCTAGACGGTAGGCCAAAAACACACAGAGTTTGGATCCATTTTATAGCAGTATCAATCAACTTTTCATATAATCAAAGTTTTTTGCAACCAGATCTAAGATACTTAAGTTATGCGAAAAAAATCTCACAACAATCAACATTTTTGCATTTCAAAGCTTTACCCAGACGGTAGGCCAAAACCACACAGAGTTTGGATCCATTTTATAGCAGTATCAATCAACTTTTCATATAATCAAAGTTTTTTGCAACCAGATCTAAGATACTTAAGTTATGTGAAAAAACAAACCGCAAAGTCTGAAAAACCCTTAAACTAAAAACTACAAAATTGCTAGTTCTTAAAAAACAAGTTCTGCCATAGAAAATAAAACCGACTTTTCCCGAGTTTTTAAAGTCAAAATTTCGAAAAAAAAAATCTCACAACAATCCACATTTTTGCATTTCAAAGCTTTACCCAGACGGTAGGCCAAAACCACACAGAGTTTGGATCCATTTTATAGCAGTATCAATCAACTTTTCAGATAATCAAAGTTTTTTACAACCAAAATTAAGATACTTAAGTTAT
>NW_023001072.1:0-839 GCF_900245975.1 Drosophila guanche | reverse complement strand
AAGTTCTGCCATAGAAAATAAAACCGACTTTTCCCGAGTTTTTAAAGTCAAAATTTCGAGAAAAAAAAATCTCACAAAAATCAACATTTTTGCATTTCAAAGTTTTTCCGAGACGGTAGGCCAAAACCACAAAAAGTTTGGATCCATTTAATAGCAGTATCAATCAACATTTCAGATAATCAAAAATCTCACAAAAATCAACATTTTTGCATTTCAAAGTTTTTCCGAGACGGTAGGCCAAAACCACAAAAAGTTTGGATCCATTTTATAGCAGAATCAATCAACTTTTCAGATAATCAACGTTTTTTTGCAACCAGATCTAAGATACTTAAGTTACTTAAAAAAACAAACCACAACCTCTGAAAAAACCTTAATCTAAAAATTACAAAATTTCTAGTTCTTAAAAAACAAGTTTTGCCATAGAAAATAAAACCGACTTTTCCCGAGTTTTTAAAAGCAAAATTTCGAGAAAAAAAAATCTCACAAAAATCCACATTTTTGCATTTCAAAGCTTTTCCGAGACCGTAGGCCAAACCCACACAGAGTTTGGATCCATTTTATAGCAGAATCAATCAACTTTTCAGATAATCAAAGTTTTTTACAACCAAAATTAAGATACTTAAGTTATGTGAAAAACCAACCGCAACATATGAAAAAACCTTAAACTAAAAATTACAAAATTACGAGTTCTTAAAAAACAAGTTCTGCCATAGAAAATAAAACCGACTTTTCCCGAGTTTTTAAAGTCAAAATTTCGAGAAAAAAAAATCTCACAACAATCAACATTTTTGCATTTCAAAGCTTTACCGAGACGGTAGGCCAAACCCACACAGAGTTTG
>NW_023001071.1:0-839 GCF_900245975.1 Drosophila guanche | reverse complement strand
CAAGCTCTGCCATAGAAAATAAACCCGACTTTTCCCGAGTTTTTAAAGTCAAAATTTCGATAAAATAAAATATCACAACAATCAACATTTTTGCATTTCAAAGCATTTCCAAGACGGTAGACCAAAACCACACACAGTTTGGATCCACTTCATAGCAGCATCAATCAACTTTTCAGATAATTAAAGTTTTTTACAACCAAAATTAAGATACTTAAGTTATGTGAAAAAACAAACCGCAACCTCTGAAAAAACCTTTAGCTAAAAATTACATCCTTAATAAGTTCTTAAAAAACTAGTTCTGCCATAAAAAAAAAACCTGACTTTTCCGAGTTTGTAAAGTCAAAATTTCGAGACAAAAAACTTCCAACTATCAACATTTTTGCATTTCAAAGCTTAACCCAGACGGTAGGCCAAAACCACACAAAGTTTGGATCCATTTTATAGCAGTATCAATCAACTTTTCAGATAATCAAAGTTTTTTACAACCAAAATTAAGATACTTAAGTTATGTGAAAAAACAAACCGCAACCTCTGAAAAAACCTTAGGCTAAAAGTTACATCCTTAATAATTTCTTAAAAAACAAGTTCTGCCATAGAAAATAAACCCGACTTTTCCAGAGTTTTTAAAGTAAAAATTCGAAAAAAAACAACAAAAAAATCGTACTACAGTCATCATTATTGCATTTCAAAGTCTTTCCGAGACGGTAGGCCAAAACCACACAGAATTTGGATCCATTTTATAGCAGTATCAATCAACTTTTCAGATAATCAAAGTTTTTTATAACCAAAATTATGATACTTAAGTTATGTGAAAAAACAAACCCCAACCTCTGAAAAAA
>NW_023001070.1:0-840 GCF_900245975.1 Drosophila guanche | reverse complement strand
CCATAGAAAATAAAACCGACTTTTCCCGAGTTTTTAAAGTCAAAATTTCGAAAAAAAAAATCTCACAACAATCAACATTTTTGCATTTCAAAGCTTTTCCGAGACCGTAGGCCAAAACCACAAACAGTTTGGATCCATTTAATAGCAGTATCAATCTACTTTTCAGATAATCAAAGTTTTTTACATACAAAATTAAGATACTTAATTTATGTGAAAAAACGAACCGCAACCTCTGAAAAAACTTTAAACTAAAAATTACAAAATTGCTAGTTCTTAAAAAACAAGTTCTGCCATAGAAAATAAAACCAACTTTTTCCCAAGTTTTTAAAGTCAAAATTTCGAAAAAAAAAATCTCACAACAATCCACATTGTTGCATTTCAAAGCTTTTCGAGACGGTAGGCCAAAACCACTCAGAGTTTGGATCCACTTTATAGCAGTATCAATCAGCTTTTCAGATAATCAAAATTTCTTACAACAAAAATTAAGATACTTAAGTTATGTGAAAAAACGAACCGCAACCTCTGAAAAAACCTTAAACTAAAAATTACAAAATTGCTAGTTCCTAAAGAACAAGTTCTGCCATAGAAAATAAATCCAACTTTTCCCGAGTTTTTAAAATCAAAATTTCGAAAAAAAAATATCACAACAATCCACATTTTTGCATTTCAAAGCTTTTCGAGACGGTAGGCCAAAACCACACAGAGTTTGGATCCATTTAATAGCAGTATTAATCAACTTTTTAGATAATCAAATTTTTTTACAACCAAAATTAAGATACTTAAGTTATGTGAAAATCCAACCGCAACATCTGAAAAAACCTTAAACTAAAAATTACTTCC
>NW_023001069.1:0-840 GCF_900245975.1 Drosophila guanche | reverse complement strand
AGGAAGAGAGACAGCAGGCACAGGGACAGGCAGAGAGAGAGGCAAAGAGACAGACAGAGAGACCGGAACGACGAGACGAAGGCAGCGAGCAAGAGAGACAGGAAAAGAGACTCACAGAGATACAGGAACAGAGACAGCAGGCAGGTATGTATGTATGTATGTAGGTATGTACATATGTATGTATGTATGTATGTATGTACATATGTATGTACATATGTATGTTGTTATGTACATATGCAGTCAGAGAGACAGCAGGCAGAGAGAGAGGCAAAGAGACAGGCGGGCAAAGGGACTCACAGACATAAAGAAACTATATAAGGAGGCCTCGTCGGCCCCAATTCTCAGTGCACATTTGCTTGTCGACGCGGAAGGTTGGTTGCAGACAACATTTTTTTTCAATTATTTTTTAAATGTTTATTTTTTCAGAACACAGACTCCTATTATGTAGCAAAAGTATGTATGTATGTATATATGTAGGTATGTACATATGTATGTACAGACAGAGATACAGGAAGAGAGACAGCAGGCACAGGGACAGCCAGAGAGAGGCAAAGAGACAGACAGAGAGACCGGAACGACGAGACGAAGGCAGCGAGCAAGAGAGACAGGAAAAGAGACTCACAGAGATACAGGAACAGAGTCAGCAGGCAGAGAGACAGGCAGAGAGACACAGGAAGAGAGACAGCAGGCAGAGAGACAGGTAGAGAGACAGGAAGAGAGACAGAAGGCAGAGAGACACAGGAAGAGAGACAGCAAGCAGAGGGACAGGCAGAGAGGGAGGCAAAGAGACCGACAGAGGCACAGGAAGAGAGACAGGCAAAGAGAAAGGCAGAGGCACAG
>NW_023001068.1:0-840 GCF_900245975.1 Drosophila guanche | reverse complement strand
CGACCCACTCCCAGTCGAACCAGTCCTTGATCGACTCAGCATAACGGCTATCCTGATGCCTTTAAATCTGAAGATCGAGCGCACATACAGCCAGACCCTGATCAAGGCTCTACGTTGTTGTGCGGACTCTTGGCCATTCAACATCTCGTCGATCTGGATGCATTATGGAGAAAATCTAGATAATGACTTCCATGATGAGTCTCTGGATTGGGACATACTGGAGAAGATGCTGGCGGGCGAGCAGTTTAAGGGCTGGGACTGGTTTCTGACTAAGTTACACCGAATGCTGCAGAACGCAATGTCCTGCTTCACCGAATGCCCATCGATCCGCAGAGCGACACAGAGGACCTTCGAAAAGATCGTGGAAATGGTACCTGATTATGAAGAACGCATGGCTCACGTAAAGGCGACGGCTCACGAAGCGGTTCGTTTGAAATTGGACGCCATGACACCATCTCAAAAAGAGGAACTCCTTAAATAACTTGAATTATCCAAGAAAGCAAACAGAAATCATTCTTATTGGTTTTGTAACAGAAATTTGAATAAATAACACAAGGCACCATTTAGCGTGTTTGTTGCGAAGTACTCACTGCATGCTCTCTATCGATAGGTTTCCGGGGCCACTGGCCACCTGACCCACAGATCCAATTGCTGGCGACTGTTTTTGGGTTGTAAAGTGAGTGGAGTTTCATTTAAGAGCAGAGAGTCTTGTCTGTCCCCATCGTGTGCCTAGCAGCACGGGACAGACAGCGTGGAGCGCTTTAAAGTCACAGTTTCCCGCATTATTTGTGTTTCCGCAACTCTTCGCAACCAGCTCGGAATCAAAATCTCGAAATAAAA
>NW_023001067.1:0-840 GCF_900245975.1 Drosophila guanche | reverse complement strand
GCGTGAGGGTGGTGGGGGGTGGGGGACGGTTGTTAAAAGTCGGCAGAGGCAGAGGGACGACAGAGGCCGAGTGAAGCAGAGTGTAAATGAGAGAATGTGAAAAGAACAACAAAAGCTGCAGGACAGTGTGGGTTTAGCCACTGCTAATTAATTTCTTCTTTCTGGCTATAATAATGATCCAATCGGATCCCCATTTATTGATCTGATAGATATGGCCATTCCCTACAGAATGGCGTTTTTAGTTTTCTTCTATCTTTGAAATTGTAGATTTGGGAGGTTTTCGCCCTTTTGCGGGGGCGGAATGGGGCGGGGCACATTTTTTAAATACACTTGTAACAGTGTGAGCATACAGAAGTCTGGATGCAAAATTTGGTAGATCTAGCTTTTATAGTATCTGAGATTCAGGTGCTCAACAAGACGGACGGACAGACGGAAGGACAGACGGACGGCCAGACAGGGCTCAATCGACTCGGCCATTGATGGTGATCAAGAATATATACACTTTATGGGGTAGAAAACGATTCCTTCTGTGTGTTACATACATTAACTTTGTGCACAAATACAATATTCCCTATTTTTTCTTCGAGTACCGGGTATAAAAGAAATATAAGCTGTGGTAGGGGGGGGTGGGGGGGGGTTGTTAAAAGTCGGCAGAGGCAGAGGGACGACAGAGGCAGAGGCCGAGTAAAGCAGAGTGTGAATGAGAGAATGTGAAAAGAACAACAAAAGCTGCAGGACAGTGTGGGTTTAGCCACTGCTAATTAATTTCTTCTTTCTGGCTATAATAATGATCCAATCGGATCCCAATTTATTGATCTGATAGATACGGCCATTCCCTAC
>NW_023001066.1:0-840 GCF_900245975.1 Drosophila guanche | reverse complement strand
TCACATAACCTAGTTATCTTAGATCTGGTTGTATGGAACTTTGTTTATCTGAAAAGTTTATTCATACTGCTATCAAGTGGATCCAAACTCTGTGTGGTTTTGGTTCGAAACACTTTGTGTTTTTGCTTTACCGTCTGGGAAATATACAGATTTGAAATGCAAAAATGTTGATTTTTGTGAGGTATTTATTACGAAATTTAGACTTTAAAAACTCGGGAAGAGTTGGGTTTATTTTCCATGGCAGAACTTGTTTTTTAAGAACTAGTAATTTTGTAATTTTTGGTTTAAGGTTTGTTCAGTGTTGTGTGTTTTCACATAACTTAAGTATCTTAATTTTGGTTGTAAAAAACGTTGAAAAGTTGATTGATACTGCTATAAAAACTATCCAAACTCTGTGTGGTTTTGGCCCACCGTCTCGGAAAAGCTTTGAAATGCAAAAATGTTGATTGATGTGAGATTTTTTTTTCGAAATTTTTACTTTAAAATTTGTGAAAAGTCGGTTTTATTTTCTATGGCAGAACTTGTTTTTTTAGGAACTAGCTATTTTGTAATTTTTAGTTTAAGGTTTTTTTTTAGAGGTTGTGGTTTGTTTTTTCACATTACTTAAGTATCTTAATTTTGGTTGTAAAAAACTTTGATTATCTGAAAAGTTGATTGATACTTCTATAAAATGGATCCAAACTGTGTGGTTTTGGCCTACCGTCTGGGTAAAGCTTTAAAATGCAAAAATGTTGATTGATGTGAGATTTTTTTTTTTTCGATATTTTTACTTTAAAAACTCGGGAAAAGTCGGGTTTATTTTCTATGGCAGAACTTGTTTTTTAGGAACTTATTAAGGAT
>NW_023001065.1:0-840 GCF_900245975.1 Drosophila guanche | reverse complement strand
CAGGGAAGGGCCAGGGCCAGGGCCAGGGCCAGGGTACGTGGGGCATGCTCTCGGATGATGACCATGCCAAAGTCAAAGATACGGGATCGTGGATGAGTGAAGAAACTGACGGAACCACCATGGCCATGCCAACAGGCAGTCCAGATGAGGATTACAACATTTTTGGCGTTACCGAAGCAGCACCTAAAGGCAGATTGACAGCATTGAAGGACGAACTGGAGACATTTGGAGACGAGCCCAAGGAAGTCATTGGAAAGGAAGACACCGGCACCGCACCTGTGCTCACCTGTCCCGTTCGCCAAGAGCCTCATGGCAATCGCAAAGGCGATCAAATTTGATCATTTAGGTTTCTAGATATAAGTAGATAATAGCGAGTAGGATATTAGGTTGATAGGTAGCTAAGACTAAGACTTCGACATGTTCTTGGGGGTCACATCCAAATTTGTAGGTTTTTCTAAATCAATTTTAAATTTGAAATTTGAAATTTGAAATTTACTATTTTAAGGCAATTAGTTGTAGTTTTGGGTTTAGTTGAATTGAAATGAAGTTAGCTTCTGGGAATGTTAAATTGTTGAATGTTAAATGCCTTTTGGTTTTTTTGTATCAAAAATAGTTGAATGCCAAAAAAAAAGAGACTTGAGACTTGTAAACTTGTAAGAGATAAGTTCTAGAACTAACAAAATAATATTAAAATCAAATTACGCATTCAACTTTAAAACGAGAACGAGAACTTAATAAGTGGAAGAACGATTTAGTTTTCGAATCAATTCAAATGAAACAACAATCTGTGGCATTTTCTGATTTGATGTTGCTTAAAAATGTTTTTGTTTTTGCAGAATA
>NW_023001064.1:0-840 GCF_900245975.1 Drosophila guanche | reverse complement strand
TAAAAAAACAAGTTCTGCCATAGAAAATAAACCCGACTTTTCCTGAGTTTTTAAAGTAAACATTTCGAAAACAAAAAATCTCACAACAATCAACATTTTTGCATTTCAACTCCTTACCCAGGCGGTAGGCCAAAACCACAAACAGTTTGGATCCATTTTATAGCAGTATCAATCAACTTTTCAGATAATCAAAGTTTTTTACAACCAAAATTATGATACTTCACTTATGTGAAAAAACAAACCGCAACCTCTGAAAAAACCTTAAACTAAAAATTACAAAATTACTAGTTCTTAAAAAAACAAGTTCTGCCATAGAAAATAAAACCGACTTTTCGCGAGTTTTTAAAGTCAAAATTTCGAAAAAAAAATCTCACAACAATCAACATTTCTGCATTTCAAAGTTTTACCCAGACGGTAGGCCAAAACCACACAGACTTTGGATCCATTTTATAGCAGTATCAATCAACTTTTCAGATAATCAAAATTTTGTACAACCAAAATTAAGATACTTAAGTTATTTGAGAAAACAAACCGCAACCTCTGGAAAAACCTTAAACTAAAAATTGCTTCCTTAATAAGTTCTTAAAAAAACAAGTTCTGCCATAGAAAATAAAACCGACTTTTCCCGAGTTTTTAAAGTCAAAATTTCGAAAAAAAAATCTCACAACAATCAACATTTCTGCATTTCAAAGCTTTACCCAGACGGTAGGCCAAAACCACACAGAGTTTGGATCCATTTTATAGCAGTATCAATCAACTTTTCAGATAATCAAAATTTTTTACAACCAAAATTAAGATACTTAAGTTATTTGAGAAAACAAACCGCAACCTCTGGAAAAA
>NW_023001063.1:0-840 GCF_900245975.1 Drosophila guanche | reverse complement strand
ATAAAAACGACTTCTCCCGAGTTTTTAAAGTAAAAATTTCAAAAAAAAATCTCACAACAATCCACATTTTTGCATTTCAAAGCTTTACCCAGACGGTAGGCCAAAACCACACAGAGTTTGGATCCATTTTATAGCAGTATCAATCAACTTTTCAGATAATCAAAGTTTTTTACAACCAAAATTAACATACCTAAGTTATGTGAAAAAACAAACCGCAACCTCTGAAAAAACCTTAAACTTAAAATTACTTCCTTAATAAGTTTTTAAAAAACAAGTTCTGCCATAGAAAATAAAACCGACTTTTCCCAAGTTTCTAAAGTCAAAACTTTGTACAAAATACCTCACAAAAATCCACATTTTTGCATTTCAAAGCTTTACCCAGACGGTAGGCCAAAATCACACAGAGTTTGGATCCAATTTATGGCAGAATCAATCAACTTTTCTGATAATCAAAGTTTTTTGCAACCAGATCTGAGATACTTAAGTTATGTGAAAAAACAAACCGCAACCTCTGAAAAAACCTTAAACTAAAAGTTACAAAAATACTAGTTCTTAAAAATCAAGTTCTGGCATAGAAAATAAAAACGACTTCTCCCGAGTTTTTAAAGTAAAAATTTCAAAAAAAAATCTCACAACAATCCACATTTTTGCATTTCAAAGCTTTACCCAGACGGTAGGCCAAAACCACACAGAGTTTGGATCCATTTTATAGCAGAATCAATCAACTTTTCAGATAATCAAAGTTTTTTGCAACCAGATCTTAGATACTTAAGTTATGTGAAAAAAACAAACCGCAACCTCTGAAAAAACATAAAACAAAAAATTACAAAATTGTTAGTT
>NW_023001062.1:0-840 GCF_900245975.1 Drosophila guanche | reverse complement strand
TAAAAAATGTAATAGTTCAAAAAACTGGGTAGCCCGTGCACAGCCGAAAAGTGCACGCAAACAGATGAGCTCGAAAGCAACCAATACCGACTAGATGTTGTTAGTGACACATCAACCACTTCTCCACTTATAATTTCCTTTTTACCAGACGTTCAAAATCAGGATTATATCTCCCCAGAATTCAACCAACCAATCCACAAGGATGAAAACTCAAACAATGTGTCGCGCTCCGTTGCCCGGCGCACTGCATTTCATAAAATGTGCAGACAGGAACGAAAGATATTGTCTTCAACAGTAGTAGCCAACTCCCAGGACATTAGACCTTATGCCGATGTTTTTATTTTGGCAAAACTGTTAACGGCTTGCTTGACACAGGCGCATCGATAAGCTGTATCGGAGGTCGTTTTGCTCAAGAATTCATTGAATCAAAACACCCATACAAAGCTTTAGGCTCGAATGTTCGCACTGCCGATGGCAAAGCGCAGGAAATAATCGGAAAAATAACCACCGAACTCAAATTTCGTGGGAAATCACATCGGTTGACCTTATACCTTGTTCCCTCCTTGTCACAAGACCTATATTTGGGAATTGATTTCTGGAAAACCTTCGACTTGCTGCCTTCATGTTTTGTATCAGAGCGCCTTTCTGCCTTAGATGTCACTCCCTTGAGGACATTAAGTACTGAACAACATGACTTATTGTTAGAAGCAATCAACTGGTTTCCATCTTTTTCTAAACTTGGTTTAGGGCGAACTTCAGTTCTTTCACACGTAATAGAAGTGGCAGATGCTATACCTGTAAAGCAGAGGCATTATCCAGTCTCCCCAGCCGTGGAAAAAC
>NW_023001061.1:0-840 GCF_900245975.1 Drosophila guanche | reverse complement strand
AAGTTCATAAAAAAACAAGTTCTGCCATAGAAAATAATCCCGACTTTTCCCGAGTTTTTAAAGTAAAAATATCGAAAAAAAAATTCTCACATCAATCAACATTTTTGCATTTCAAATCCTTACCCAGGTGGTACGCCAAAACCACACAGCGTTTGGATCCATTTTATAGCAGTATCAATCAACTTTTCAGATAATCCAAGTTTTTTACAACCAAAATTAAGATACTTAAGTTATGAGAAAAACCATACCGCAACCTCTGAAAAAACCTTAAACTATAAATTACAAAATTGCTAGTTCTTAAAAAACAAGTTGTGCCATAGAAAATAAAACCGACTTTTCCCGAGTTTTTAAAGTAAAAAATTCGAAATCAAAAAATCTCACAACAATCAACGTTTTTGCATTTCAAAGCTTTTCCGAGACGGTAGGCCAAAACCGCAAACAGTTTGGATCCATTTTATAGCAGTATCAATCAACTTTTCAGATAATCAAAGTTTTTTACAACCAAAAATAAGACTTACTTAAGTTATGTGTAAGAACAAACCGCAACCTCTGAAAAAAACCAGAAACTTAAAATTACTTACTTAATAAGTTCTTAAAAAACAAGTTCTGCCATAGAAAATAAACCCGACTCTTCCCGAGTATTTAAAGTCAAAATTTCGTACAAAATACCTCACAAAAATCAACATTTTTGCATTTCAAAGCTTTACCCAGACGGTAGGCCAAAACCACACAGAGTTTGGATCCATTTTATAGCAGTATCAATCAACTTTTCAGATAATCAAAGTTTTTACAACCAAAATTAAGATACTTAAGTTATGTGAAAAACCAAACCGCAACCTC
>NW_023001060.1:0-840 GCF_900245975.1 Drosophila guanche | reverse complement strand
TTTATTTTCTATGGCAGAACTTTTCTTTGAAGAATTTTCAAAGTTTGTACTTTTTGTTTAAGGTTTTTCAGAGGTAGCGATTTATTTTTTCACATAGCATAAGTATATTAGATCTATTTTGCGAAAAACGTTGATTATCTGAAAAGTTGAATGATGCTGCTATAAAATGGATCCAAACTGTGTATGGTGTTGGCCTACCGTCTCGGAAAATCTTTGAAATACAAAAATGTTGATTTTTGTGAAGTATTTTTTACGAAATTTTGACTTTAAAAATTCGGGAAAAGTCGGGTTTATTTTCTATGGCAGAACTTTTTTTTTAAGAATTTTCAAAGTTTGTACTTTTTTGTTTAAGGTTTTTTAGAAGTAGCGGTTTGTTTTTTCACACAACTTAAGTATCTTAGATCTGGATGTAAAGAACTCTGATTATCTGAAAAGTTGATTGATTCTGCTATAAAATGGATCCAAACTCTGTGTGGTTTTGGCCTACCGTCTGGGTAAAGCTTTGAAATTCAAAAATGTTGATTTTTGTGAGGTATTGTTTACGAAATGTTGACTTTAAAATCTCGTGAAGAGTCGGTTTTATTTTCTATGGCAGAACTTGTTTTTTGAGAACTAGCAATTTAGTAATTTTTAGTTTAAGGTTTTTTCAGAGGTTGCGGTTTGTTTTTTCACATAACTTAAGTATCTTAATTTTGGTTGTAAAAAACTTTGATTATCTGAAAAGTTGATTGATACTGCTATAAAGTGGATCCAAACTCTGTGTGGTTTTGGCCCACCGTCTCGGAAAAGCTTTGAAATGCAAAAATGTGGATTGTTGTGAGATTTTTTTTTTCGAAATTT
>NW_023001059.1:0-840 GCF_900245975.1 Drosophila guanche | reverse complement strand
CACCACTCCCTATAGAAGTTTTTTGCCACGGCTTCCGCAAATCGGGTGCCTTCAATAGGGAGTGCCTCTTAGTAGTCATTTGCTCTCGTATTTTAATACAAGAAACACACAAACACTTCAATATTATTCGTATATAGTAACAACTATACACATATCCAACCAAATAAAGTATCAGACATTGCCGGCTAGGTATTTTCCCAATACCATATGCAAAAACAAATTTAAAAATTTTCATCATATGAAATATACCAAGCACGACACCACTCCCTATAAAGGTTTTCTGCCACGGCTTCCGCAAATCGGGTGATAACAATCGAGAGTGCCCCTTAACAGTCATTTGTTCTCGTATTTTAATAAAAGAAACACACAAACACTTCAATATTATTCGTATAAAGTAACAATTAAATACATATCAAACCATATAAAGTATCAGACATTGCCATCTAGGTATTTTCCCCATATCATATGTAAGGACAATTTTTAAATTGTTCACCATATGAAATATACCAAGCACGACACCACTACCTATAGAGGTTTTTTGACACGGCTTCCGCAAATCAGGTGCCTACAATAGGAAGCGCCCCTCAACAGTCATTTGTTCTCGTATTTTAATACAAGAAACACACAAACACTTCAATAAAATTCGTATATAGTAACAATTATATACATATCAAACCATATAAAGTATCAGACATTGCCATCTAGGTATTTTCCCCATACCATATGTAAGGACAAATTTTAAATTGTTCATCATATGAAATAAACCAAGCACGACACCACTCCCTATAGAGGTTTTTTGCCACGGCTTCCGCAAATCGGGTGCCTTCAATAGGGAGTGCC
>NW_023001058.1:0-840 GCF_900245975.1 Drosophila guanche | reverse complement strand
GCCAAAACCACACACAGTTTGGATCCACTTCATAGCAGCATCAATCAACTTTTCAGATAATCAAAGTTTTTACAACCAAAATTAAGATACTTAAGTTATGTGAAAAAACAAATCGCTACCTCTGAAATAACCTTAAAAAAAAAATTACTTTCTTAATAAATTCTTTAAAAAAAAGTTCTGGGATAGAAAATAAACCCGAATTTTCCCGAGTTTTTAAAGTAAAAATGTCGTCCAAATGCCTAACAAAAATAAACATTTTTGCATTTCAAAGCTTTGCCCAGACGGTAGGCCAAAACCACACAGATTTTGGATCCATTTTATAGCAGTATCAATCAGCTTTTCAGATAACCAAAGTTTTTACAACAAAAATTAAGATACTTAAGTTATGTGAAAAAACAAAGCGCTACTTCTAAAAAACCTTAAACAAAAAAGTACAATCTTTGAAAATTCTTAAAAGAAAAGTTCTGCCATAAAAAATAAACCCGACTTTTCCCGAGTTTTTAAAGTAAAAATTTCGTACAAAATACCTCACAAAAATCAACATTTTTGCATTTCAAAGCTTTACCCAGACGGTAGGCCAAAACCACACAGATTTGGATCCATTTTATAGCAGTATCAATCAACTTTTCAGATAATCAACGTTTTTTTGCAACCAGATCTAAGATACTTAAGCTCTGAAAAAACCTTAAACAAAAAATTACTTTCTTAATAAATTCTTAAGAAAAAAGTTCTGCCATAGAAAATAAACCCGATTCTTCCCAAGTTTTTAAAGTCAAAATTTCGTAAAAATTACCTCACAAAAATCAACATTTTTGCATTTCAAAGCTTTGCCCAGACGGT
>NW_023001057.1:0-840 GCF_900245975.1 Drosophila guanche | reverse complement strand
ACAAAAAAAATCTCACAACAATCAACAATTTTGCATTACAAAGCTTTACCCAGACGGTAGGCCAAAACCACTCAGAGTTTGGATCCATTTTATAGCAGTATCAATCAACTTTTCAGATAATCAAAGTTTTTTAGAACAAAAATTAAGATACTTAAGTTATGTGAAAAAAAACAAACCGCAACCTCTGAAAAAACCTTAAGCTAATAATTACAAAATTTCTAGTTCTTAAAAAACAAGTTCTGCCATAGAAAACGGTAGAAAATAAACCCGACTTTTCCCGAGTTTTTAAAGTTAAAATTTCGTACAAAATACCTCACAAAAATCAACATTTTTGCATTTCAAAGCTTTACCCTCACAGTAGGCCAAAACCACACAGAGTTTGGATCCATTTTATAGCAGTATCAATCAACTTTTCAGATAATCAAAGCTTCTTACAACCACAATTAAGATACTTAAGTTATGTGAAAAAAAACAAACCGCAACCTCTGAAAAAACCTTAAACTAATAATTACAAAATTTCTAGTTCTTAAAAAACAAGTTCTGCCATAGAAAACGGTAGAAAATAAACCCGACTTTTCCCGAGTTTTTAAAGTCCAAATTTCGTAATAAATACCTCACAAGAATCAACATTTTTGCATTTGAAATCTGTATATTTCCCAGACGGTAAAGCAAAAACACAAAGTGTTTGGAACCAAAACCACACAGAGTTTGGATCCACTTGATAGCAGTATGAATAAACTTTTCAGATAAACAAAGTTCCATACAACCAGATCTAAGATAACTAGGTTATGTGAAAAAAACAAACCTCAACCTCTGAAAAAACATTAAACTAAAAATTAC
>NW_023001056.1:0-841 GCF_900245975.1 Drosophila guanche | reverse complement strand
GTTATGTGAAAAACCAACCGCAACCTCTGAAAAAACCTTAAACTCAAAATTACAAAATTGCTAGTTCTTAAAAAACAAGATCTGCCATAGAAAATAAAACCAACTTTTCAAGTAATCAAAGTTTTTTACAACCAAAATTAAGATACTTAAGTTATGTGAAAAAACAAACCGCAACCTCTAAAAAAACCTGAAACTTAAACTTACTTACTTCCTTAAAAAGTTCTTAAAAAACAAGTTCTGCCATAGAATATAAACCCGACTTTTCCCGAGTTTTTAAAGTCAAAATTTGGAAAAAAAAAAATCTCACAAAAACAAGCATTTTTGCATTTCAAAGCTTAACCGAAACGGTAGGCCAAAACCACACAGAGTTTGGATCCATTTTATAGCAGAATCAATCAACTTTTCAGATAATGAAAGTTTTTTACAACCACAATTAAGATACTTAAGTTATGTGAAAAAACAAACCGCAACCTCTAAAAAAACCTGAAACTTAAAATTACTTCCTTAAAAAGTTCTTAAAAAACAAGTTCTGCCATAGAAAATAAACCCGACTTTTCCCGAGTTTTTAAAGTCAAAATTTGGAAAAAAAATCTCACAACAATCAACAATTTTGCATCACAAAGCTTAACCGCGACGGTAGGTCAAAACCACAAAGAGTTTGGATCCATTTTATAGCAGTATTTATAGACTTTTCAGATAATCAAAGTTTTTTGCAACCAGATCTAAGATACTTAAGTTATGTGAAAAAACAAACCGCAACCTCTAAAAAACCCTTAAACTATAAATGACATCTTTAATATGTTCCTAATAAAAAGTTCTGCCATTGAAAATAAAACCTAAT
>NW_023001055.1:0-841 GCF_900245975.1 Drosophila guanche | reverse complement strand
GGTCTACCGTCTTGGAAAAGCTTTGAAATGCTAAAATGTTGATTGTTGTGAGATTTTATTTTATCGAAATTTTGACTTTAAAAACTCGGGAAAAGTCGGGTTTATTTTCTATGGCAGAACTTGTTTTTTAAGAACTTATTAAGGATGTAATTTTTAGTTTAAGGTTTTTTCAGAGGTTGCGGTTTGTTTTTTCACATAATTAAGTATCTTAATTTTGGTTGTAAAAAACTTTGATTATCTGAAAAGTTGATTGATGCTGCTATGAAGTGGATCCAAACTGTGTGTTTGAAGGCTTTGAAATGCAATAATGATGATTGTTGTGAGATTTTTTTTTTTTTTCGAATCTTTGGCTTTAAAACTTAGGGAAAGTCGGGTTTTTTTTCTATGGCAGAACTTGTTTTTTAAGAACTTATTAAGGATGTAATTTTTAGCTTAAGGTTTTTTCAGAGGTTGGCGTTTGATTTTTCACATAACTTAAGTATCGTGATTTTGGTTGTAAAAAACTTTGATTATCTGAAATGTTGATTGATACTGCTATAAAATGGATCCAAACTCTGTGTGGTTTTGGCTTACCGCCTGGGTAAAGCTTTAAAATGCAAAAATGTTAATAGTTGGGAGATTTTTTTTTTTCGAATTTTTGACTTAAAATCTCGGGAAAAGTCGGGTTTAGTTTCTATGGCAGAACATGTTTTTTAAGAACTTATTAAGGATGTAATTTTTAGCTTAAGGGTTTTTCAGAGGTTGGGGTTTGTTTTTTCACATAACTTAAGTATCTTAATTTTGGTTGTAAAATACTTTGATTATCTGAAAAGTTGATTGATGCTGCTATGAAGTGGATCCA
>NW_023001054.1:0-841 GCF_900245975.1 Drosophila guanche | reverse complement strand
CGCAACCTCTGAAAAAACCTTAAATTAAAAATGACATCTTTAATAAGTTCCTAAAAAAAGTTCTGCCATAGTAAATAAACCCTAATGTTCCCGAGTTTTTAAAGTCAATATTTCGACAATAAAAATCTCACAAAAACCAACATTTTTGCATTTCAAAGCTTTACCCAGACGGTAGACCAAAACCACAAAGAATTTGGATTCATTTTATAGCAGTATCAATAAACTTTTCAGATAATCAAAGCTTTTTGCAACCAAATCTAAGATACTTAAGTTATATGGAAAAACAAACCGCATCCTCTGAAAAAACCTTAAACAAGAAAAGTACAAACTTTGAAAATTCTTAAAAGAAAAGTTCTGCCATAGAAAATAAACCCGACTGTTCCCGAGTTTTTAAAGTCAATATTTCGACAATAAAAATCTCACAACAACCAACATTTTTGCATTTCAAAGCTTTACCCTGACAGTAGGCCAAAAATACACACAGTTTGTATCAATTTTTTAGCAGTATCAATCAACCTTTCAGATAATCAAAGTTTTTTGCAACCAGATCTAAGATACTTAAGCTATGTGAAAAAACAAACCGCAATCTCTGAAAAAACCTTAAACAAAATAGTACAAACTTTGAAAAGTCTTAAAAGAAATGTTCTGCCCTAGAAAATAAACCCGACTGTTCCCGAATTTGTAAAGTCAAAATGTCGTGAAAAATACCTCACAAAAATCAACATTTTTGCATTTCAAAGCCTTACCCAGACGGTAGGCCACAACCACACACAGTTTGGATCAATTTTATAGCAGTATCAATCAACTTTACAAATAATCAAAGTTTTTTGCAACCAGATCT
>NW_023001053.1:0-841 GCF_900245975.1 Drosophila guanche | reverse complement strand
AGACGGTAGGCCAAAACCACACAGAGTTTGGATCCATTTTATAGCAGAATCAATCAACTTTTCAGATAATCAAAGTTTTTTGCAATCAGATCTAAGATACTTAAGTTATGTGAAAAAACCGCAACCTCTGAAAACCCCTTAAACTAAAAATTACAAAATTGATAGTTCTTAAAAAACAAGTTCTGCCATAGAAAAAAAACCGACTTTTTCCGAGTTTTTAAAGTCAAAATTTCGAAAAAAAAAATCTCACAACAATCCACATTTTTGCATTTCAAAGCTACACCCAGACGGTAGGCCAAAACCACACAGAGTTTGGATCCATTTTATAGCAGAATCAATCAACTTTTCAGATAGTCAAAGTTTTTTGCAATCAGATCTAAGATACTTAAGTTATGTGAAAAAACCGCAACCTCTAAAAACCCCTTAAACTAAAAATTATAAAATTGATAGTTCTTAAAAAACAAGTTCTGCCATAGAAAATAGACCCGACTTTTCCCGAGTTTTTAAAGTAAAAATTTCGAAAACAAAAAAAAAATCACACCAATCAACATTTTTGCATTTAAAAGCTTTAACCAGACGGTAGGCCAAAACCACACAGAGTTTGTATCCATTTTATAGCAGAATCAATCAACTTTTCAGATTATCAAAGTTTTTTGCAACCAGATCTAAGATACTTAAGTTATGTGAAAAAACAAACCGCAAAGTCTGAAAAAACCTTAAACTAAAAATTACTTCCTTAATAAGTTCTTAAAAAACAAGTTCTGCCATAGAAAATAAACCCGACTTTTCCCGAGTTTTTAAAGTCAAAAATTCGAAAAAAAAAAATCTCACAACAATCCAC
>NW_023001052.1:0-841 GCF_900245975.1 Drosophila guanche | reverse complement strand
AGACGGACGGACAGACGGACGGACAGACGGACAGACAGACAGGGCTCAATCGACTCGGCTATTGATGGTGATCACGAATATACACACTTTACGGGGTCGGAAACGATTCCTTCTGTGTGTTACATACATTAACTTTGTGCACAAATACAATATACCCTATTTACTCTTCGAGTACCGGGTATAAAACAAATATAAGCTGCGTGAGGGAGGGGGGGGGGGGGGTTAAAAGTCGGCAGAGGCAGAGGGACGGCAGAGGCAGAGGCCGAGTGAAGCAGAGTGTGAATGAGAGAATGTGAAAAGAACAACAAAAGCTGCAGGACAGTGTGGGTTTAGCCACTGCTAATTAATTTATTCTTTCTGGCTATAATAATGATCCAATCGGATTCCAATTTATTGATCTGATAGATATGAGCATTCCCTATAGAATGGCGGTTTTAGTTTTCTTCTATCTTTAAAATTATAGATTTGGAAGGTTTTCGCCCTTTTGCGGGGGCGGAATGGGGCGGGGCACATTTTTTAAATACACTTGTAACAATGTGAGCATACAGAAGTCTGGATGCAAAATTTGGTAGCTCTAGCTTTTATAGTCTCTGAGATTCAGGTGCTCAACAAGACGGACGGACAGACGGACGGAATGACGGACAGACAGACAGGGCTCAATCGACTCGGCTATTGATGGTGATCAAGAATATATACACTTTTCGGGGTCGGAAACGATTCCTTCTGTGTGTTACATACATTAACTTTGTGCACAAATACAATATACCCTATTTACTCTTCGAGTACCGGGTATAAAACAAATATAAGCTGCATGAGGGGGGGGGGGGGGGGGGGGGGGGGG
>NW_023001051.1:0-841 GCF_900245975.1 Drosophila guanche | reverse complement strand
AAAGTAAAATTTGACAAATAACCGCTAAGGTGCAGATGTAGTACTGAGTGCCGGGTATAAAAGTTGTGACGAGAAAGAAGCGTCTCACACATCCCTTCTCGTTCTTCTTTTTTTTCTATTGCTGGAAGAGATAAAGCTTCCATTGCGAAGCCTCTTTTCCATCTTTAAGGATTCCTTATAGTATGCCTTGAACAAGGACTCACCAGACTGACTAACTTGTCTCTCACTCACTCTAAAAACTGTACAGTTCAAGACAGAAATACAATATACAAAGAACAGAGAACAAACTCCAAAAATGAAACGAGAGCCACTGAAAGACATTACCAACGTGCAAACGGTTAAGAAAATGACCCAACAGAACACCAAAAATGGGCAACCAGCCCGCAGATGCTTCGAGATCTTTAGAGGATCTAACTGATGGGCGGACCAGAGAGTGAGTGTCAGAGAGGAGTCCGAATAGTATTATCATGTTCATGGTTATTTTGGAAATCTGCAGAACTCACACAGAATAGAGAAACACACAAAAGACACAATCTTGAACCGCAAGAAATAAACGACGAATTTAATTTTTATTGGGGTGGGTTGTGTACGTGTCGATCGGACACATATATATGTATGTATTAACTTGTTAGTAATTTTCGATTTGTTTCGCCTGTTCTTCCATCCTTTACGATTTCTTTTAGGTCTGTCCTTTTTTAACATGCTTTCCTCCTCCCTTTTCCTCCTTTTCGTCATCAGATAACCGTTCCGGAGTGTTCCAGATCCTGACTGTTACTGATAGTGGCATGTCTCCTTAAAGTACTCGTACGATTTGATATGTTCAAGAGGGTGTTGAGTCTGA
>NW_023001050.1:0-841 GCF_900245975.1 Drosophila guanche | reverse complement strand
AAATTTGGTGGCTCTAGCTTTTATAGTCTCTGAGATTCAGGTGCTCAACAAGACGGACGGACAGACGGACAGACAGACAGGGCTCAATCGACTCGGCTATTGATGGTGATCAAGAATATAAACACTTTATGGGGTCGGAAACGATTTCTTCTGTGTGTTACATACATTAACTTTGTGCACAAATACAATATACCCTATTTACTCTTCGAGTACCAGGTATAAAACAAATATAAGCTGCGTGAGCGGGGGGGGGGGGGGTGGTTTAAAGTTGGCAGAGGCAGAGGCCGAGTGAAGCAGAGTGTGAATGAGAGAATGCGAAAAGAACAACAAAAGCTGCAGGACAGTGTGGGCTTAGCCACTGCTAATTATTTTCTTCTTTCTGGCTATAATAATGATAAAATCGGATCCCAATTTATTGATCTGATAGATATGAGCATTCCCTACAGAATGGCGCTTTTAGTTTTCTTCTATCTTTAAAATTGTAGATTTGGGAGGTTTTCGCCCTTTTGCGGGGGCGGAATGGGGCGGGGCACATTTTTAAAATACACTTGTAACAGTGTGAGCATACAGAAGTCTGGATGCAAAATTTGGTGGCTCTAGCTTTTATAGTCTCTGAGATTCAGGTGCTCAAAAAGACGGACGGACGGACAGACGGACAGACAGACAGGGCTCAATCGACTCGGCTATTGATGGTGATCAAGAATATATACACTTTATGGGGTCGGAAACGATTCCTTCTGTGTGTTACATATATTAACTTTGTGCACAACTACAATATACCCTATTTACTCTTCGACTACCGGGTATAAAACAAATATAAGCTGCGTGAGGGGGGGGGGGG
>NW_023001049.1:0-841 GCF_900245975.1 Drosophila guanche | reverse complement strand
AAAGCGACTTTTCAAGTAATCAAAGTTTTTTACAACCAAAATTAAGATACTTAATTTATGTGAAAAAACAAACCGCAACCTCTGAAAAAACCTGAAACTTAAAATTACTTCCTTAAAAAGTTCTTAAAAAACAAGTTCTGCCATAGAAAATAAACCCGACTTTTCCCGAGTTTTTAAAGTCAAAATTTGGAAAAAAAAAATCTCACAAAAATAAGCATTTTTGCATTTCAAAGCTTAACCGAAACGGTAGGCCAAAACCACACAGAGTTTGGACCCATTTTATAGCAGAATCAATCAACTTTTCAGATAATCAAAGTTTTTTGCTACCAGATCAAATTTACTTAAGTTATGAAAAAATAAACTGCAACCTCTAAAAAAAAACTTTAAACTAAAAATTACTTCCTTAATAAGTTCTTAAAAAAAAGTTCTGCCATAGAAAATAAACCCGACTTTTCTAATAATCAAAGTTTTTTGCAACCAGATCAAAAATTCTTAAGTTATGAAAAAAAAAACAAACCGCAACCTCTAAAAATAACCTTAAACTAAAAATTATTTCCTTAATAAGTTCTTAAAAAAAAAGTTCTGCCATAGAAAATAAACCCGACTTTTCTCGAGTTTTTAAAGTAAAAATTTCGAAAACAGAAAATCTCACAACAATAAGCATTTTTGCATTTTAAAGCTTAACCAAGACGGTAGGCCAAAACCACACAGAGTTTGGATCCATTTTATAGCAGTATCAATCAGCTTTTCAGATAATTAAAGTTTTTTACAACCAAAATTAAGATACTTAAATTTTGTGAAAAAACAAAACGCAACCTCTGAAAAAACCTTAAACTAAAAA
>NW_023001048.1:0-841 GCF_900245975.1 Drosophila guanche | reverse complement strand
CGAGTTTTTAAAGTCAAAATTTCGTACAAAATACCTCACAAAAATGAACATTTTTGCATTTTAAAGCTTTATCCAGACGGTAGGCCAAAACCACTCAGAGTTTGGATCCATTTTATAGCAGTATCAATCAACTTTTCAGATAATCAAAGTTTTTTACATCCAAAATTAAGATACTTAAGTTATGTGAAAAAACGAACAGCAACCTCTGAAAAAACCTTAAACTAAAGATTACAAAATTGCTAGTTCTTAAAAAACAAGTTCTGCCATAGAAAATAAAACCAACTTTTCCCAAGTTTTTCAAAGTCAAAATTTCGAAAAAAAAAATCTCACAACAATCAACATTTTTGCATTTCAAAGCTTTTCCGAGACCGTAGGCCAAAACCACAAACAGTTTGGATCCATTTAATAGCAGTATCAATCAACTTTTCAGATAATAAAAATTTTTTACAACAAAAATTAAGATACTTAAGTTATGTGAAAAAACAAACCGAAACCTCTGAAAAAACCTTAAACTAAAAATTACAAAATTGCTAGTTCTTAAAAAACAAGTTCTGCCATAGAAAATAGAACCAACTTTTCCCGAGTTTTTAAAGTCAAAATTTCGAAAAAAAAAGAAAAATCTCACAACAATCCACATTTTTGCATTTCAAAGCTTTTCGAGACGGTAGGCCAAAATCACTCAGAGTTTGGTTCCATTTTATAGCAGTATCAATCAACTTTTCAGATAATCAAAGTTTTTTACAACCACAGTTAAGATACTTAAGTTATGTGAAAAAACAAACCGAAACCTCTGAAAAAACCTTAAACTAACAATTACAAAATTGCTAGTTCTTAAAAAACA
>NW_023001047.1:0-841 GCF_900245975.1 Drosophila guanche | reverse complement strand
GTTTTTTAGGAACTTATTAAGGAAGTCATTTTAAGTTTAACTTTTTTTCAGAGGTTACGGTTTGTTTTTTCACATAACTTAAGTATCTTAATTTTGGTTGTAAAAAACTTTGATTATCTGAAAAGTTGATTGATACTGCTATAAAATGGATCCAAACTCTGTGTGGTTTTGGCCAACCGTCTAGGTAAAACTTTAAAATGCAAATATGTTGATTGATGTGAGACATTTTTGTTTTCGATATTTTTACTTTAAAAACTCGGGAAAAGTCACGTTTTATTTCTATGGCAGAACTTGTTTTTTAGAAACTTATTAAGGAAGTAATTTTTAGTTTAAGGTTTTTTTCAGAGGTTGCGGTTTGTTTTCTCACATAACTTAAGTATCCTAATTTTGGTTGTAAAAAACTTTGATTATCTGAAAAGTTGATTGATACTGCTATAAAATGGATCCAAACTGTTTGTGGGTTTGACCTACCGTCTCGGAAAAGCTTTGAAATGCAAAAATGTTGATTGTTGTGATATTTTTTTTTTCGAAGTTTTGACATTAAAAACTCAGGAAAAGTCGGGTTTATTTTCTATGGCAGAACTTGTTTTTTAGAAACTTATTATTGAAGTTATTTTTAGTTTAAGGTTTTTTCAGAGGTTACGGTTTGTTTTTTCACATAACTTAAGTATCTAAGATCTGGTTGCAAAAAACTTTGATTATCTGAAAAGTTGATTGATTCTGCTATAAAATGGATCCAAACTCTGTGTGGTTTTGGCATACCGTCTGGGTAAAGCTTTGAAATGCAAAAATGTTGATTTCTGTGAGGTATATTTTACGAATTTTTTACTTTAAAAACTCG
>NW_023001046.1:0-841 GCF_900245975.1 Drosophila guanche | reverse complement strand
ATAAGTTCTTAAAAAACAAGTTCTGCCATAGAAAAAAAACCCGAGTTTTTAAAGTCAAAATTTCGTACAAAATACCTCACAAAAATGAACATTTTTGCATTTTAAAGCTTTATCCAGACGGTAGGCCAAAACCACACAGTTTGGATCCACTTTATAGCAGTATCAATCAACTTTTCAGATAATCAAAATTTTTTACAACAAAAATTCAGATTCTTAACTTATGTGAAAAAACAAACCGCAACCTCTGAAAAAACCTTAAACTAAAAATTACATCCTTAATAAGTTCCTAAAAAACAAGTTCTGCCATAGAAAATAAACCCGACTTTTCCCGAGTTTTTAAAGTAAAAATATCGAAAAAAAAAAATCTCACATCAATCAACATTTTTGCATTTCAAAGGCTTATCCAGACGGTAGGCCAAAACCACTCAGTTTGGATCCATTTTATAGCAGTATCAATCAACTTTTCAGATAATCAAAGTTTTTTATAAACAAAATTAAGATACTTAAGTTATGTGAAAAAACGAACCGCAACCTCTGAAAAAACCTGAAACTAAATATTACAAAATAGCTAGTTCTTAAAAAAACAAGTTCTGCCATAGAAAATAAAACCAACTTTTCCCGAGTTTTTAAAGTCAAAATTTGGAAAAAAAAAATCTCACAACACTCCACATTTTTGCATTTCAAAGCTTTTCCGAGACGGTAGGCCAAAACCACACAGAGTTTGGATCCACTTTATAGCAGTATCAATCAACTTTTCAGATAATCAAAATTATTTACAACCAAAATTCAGATTCTTAAGTTATGTGAAAAAACAAACCGCAACCTCTGAAAAAACCTTAAA
>NW_023001045.1:0-841 GCF_900245975.1 Drosophila guanche | reverse complement strand
CCCCCCCCCCCCCCCCCCCCTCACGCAGCTTATATTTGTTTTATACCCGGTACTCGAAGAGTAAATAGGGTATATTGTATTTGTGCAAAAAGTTAATGTATGTAACACACAGACGGAATCGTTTCCGACCCCATAAAGTGTATATATTCTTGATCACCATCAATAGCCGAGTCGATTGAGACCTGTCTGTCTGTCCGTCTGTCCGTCCGTCTGTCCGTCCGTCTGTCCGTCCGTCTGTCCGTCCGTCTTGTTGAGCACCTGAATCTCAGAGACTATAAAAGCTAGAGCCACCAAATTTTGCATCCAGACTTCTGTATACTCACACTGTTACAAGTGTATTTAAAAAATGTGCCCGCCCCTTCCGCCCCCGCAAAAGGGCGAAAACCTCCCAAATCTACAATTTTAAAGATAAAAGAAAACTAAAAACGCCATTCTGTAGGGAATGGCCATATCTATCAGATCACCACAATTTAAAGATAGAAGAAAACTAAAAAGTGTATTTAAAAAATGTGCCCCGCCCCTTCCGCCCCCGCAAAAGGGCGAAAACCTCCAAAATCTACAATTTTAAAGATAAAAGAAAACTAAAAACGCCATTCTGTAGGGAATGGCCATATCTATCAGATTACCAAATTGGGATCCGATTGGATCATTATTATAGCCAGAAAGACAAAATTAATTAGCAGTGGCTAAACCCACACTGTCCTGCAGCTTTTGTTGTTCTTTTCACATTCTCTCATTCACATTTTGCTTCACTCGGTCCCTGCCTCTGCCGACTTTTAACCACCCCCCCCCCCCCCCCCCCCCCCCCCCCCCCTCCCCCCCCCCCCCCCCCCCCCCCCCC
>NW_023001044.1:0-842 GCF_900245975.1 Drosophila guanche | reverse complement strand
ATACTGCTATATAATGGATCCAAACTCTGTGTGGTTTTGGCCCACCGTCTCGGAAAAGCTTTGAAATGCAAAAATGTTGATTGAGGTGAGATTTTTTTTTCGAAATTTTTACTTTAAAATTTGGGAAAAGTCGGTTTTATTTTCTATGGCAGAACTTGTTTTTTAGGAACTTATTAAGGATGTAATTTTTAGTTTAAGGGTTTTTCAGAGGTTGCGGTTTGTTTTTTCACATAACTTAAGTATCTTAATTTTTGTTGTAAAAAACTTTGATTATCTGAAAAGTTGATTGATACTGCTATTTAATGGATCCAAACTGTGTGGGTTTGGCCTACCGTCTGGGTAAAGCTTTGAAATGCAAAAATGTTGATTGATGTGAGATTTTTTTTTTTCGATATTTTTACTTTAACAACTCGGGAAAAGTCTTGTTTATTTTCTATGGCAGAACTTGTTTTTTAGGAACTTATTAAGGATGTAATTTTTAGTTTAAGGTTTTTTCAGAGGTTGCGGTTTGTTTTTTCACATAACTTAAGGATCTGAATTTTGGTTGTGAAAAATTTTGATTATCTGAAAAGTTGATTGATACTGCTATATAATGGATCCAAACTCTGTGTGGTTTTGGCCTACCGTCTCAGAAAAGCTTTGAAATGCAAAAATGTGAATTGTTGTGAGATTTCTTTTTTTTTTAATTTTGACTTTAAAAACTCGGGAAAAGTTGGTTTTATTTTCTATGGCAGAACTTGTTTTTTTAAGAACTAGCAATTTTGTAATTTTTAGTTTAAGGTTTTTTCAGAGGTTGTGGTTTGTTTTTTCACATAACTTAAGTATCTTAATTTTGGTTGTAA
>NW_023001043.1:0-842 GCF_900245975.1 Drosophila guanche | reverse complement strand
AAACTTTTAAGACCAGATCTAAGACAATTATAGTATGTGAAAAAAACAACAGCTTCCTCTAAAAAACCTTAAACAAAATATAACATACTTTAGAAATTCTTCAAAAAAAGTTCTGCCCTAGAAAATAAACCCGACTTTTCCCGAGTTCTTAAAGTCAAAATTTGGGAAAAAAAAATCTCACAACAATCAACTATTTTGCATTACAAAGCTTTACCCAGGCGGTAGGCCAAAACCACAAACAGTTTGGATCCATTTTATGGCAGAATCAATCAACTTTTTAGATAATCAAAGTTTTTTACAACCAAAATTAAGATACTTAAGTTATGTAAAAAACAAACCGCAACCTCTGAAAAAACCTTAAACTAAAAATTACAAAATTGTTAGTTCTTAAAAAACAAGTTCTGCCATAGAAAATAAAACCGACTTTTCCCGAGTTTTTAAAGTAAAAATTTCGAAAACAAAAAATCTCACAACAATCAACATTTTTGAATTTCAAAGCTTTACCCAGACGGTAGGCCAAAACCGCAAACAGTTTGGATCCATTTTATAGCAGTATCAATCAACTTCTTAGATAATCAAAGTTTTTTTAAACCAGATCTAAGATACTTAAGCTATGTGAAAAAACAAACCGCAACCTCTGAAAAAACCTAAAACTAAAAATTACATCCTTCATAAGTTCTTAAAAAAAGGTCTACCATAGAAAATAAACCCGACTGTTCCCGAGTTTTTAAAGTCAAAGTTTCGAAAAAAAATCTCACAACAATCAACAATTTTGCATTACAAAGCTTTACCCAGGCGGTAGGCCAAACCACATAGAGTTTAGATCCACTTTATAGCCGTAT
>NW_023001042.1:0-842 GCF_900245975.1 Drosophila guanche | reverse complement strand
AGAGAGACAGGTAGAGAGACAGGAAGAGAGACAGAAGGCAGAGAGACAAAGGAAGAGAGACAGCAAGCAGAGGGACAGGCAGAGAGGGAGGCAAAGATACCGACAGAGGCACAGGAAGAGAGACAGGCAAAGAGAAAGGCAGAGGCACAGGAAGAGAGACATCAGGCAGAGAGACAGCCGGCAGAGAGACTCACAGACATAAAGAAACTATATAAGGAGGCCTCGTCGGCCCCAATTCTCAGTGCACATTTGCTTGTCGACGCGGAAGGTTGGTTGCAGACAACATTTTTTTTCAATTATTTTTTAAATGTTTATTTTTTTCAGAACACAGACTACTATTATGTAGAAAACGTATGTATGTATGTATGTATATATATATGTAGGTATGTACATATGTATGTATGTATGTATGTACATATGTATGTTGTTATGTACATGCAGTCAGAGAGACAGCAGGCATAGGGACAGGCAGAGAGAGGGGCAAAGAGACTCACAGACATAAAGAAACTATATAAGGATGCCTCGTCGGCCCCAATGCTCAGTGCACGTTTGCTTGTCGACGCGGAAGGTTGGTTGCGGACAATATTTTTTTTCAATTTTTTTTAAATGTTTATTTTTTCAGAACACATGCTACTATTATGTAGTTATGTACATATGCAGTCAGAAAGACAGCAAGCAGAGGGACAGGCAGAGAGGGAGGCAAAGAAACAAGCAGAGAGACAGCGGGCAGAGAGACAGCCTGAGAGACAGGCAGAGACAGGAGGCACATACAGGCAGAGAGGCAGGCAGAGAGAGAGGAAAATAGACAGGGAAAGAGACAGACAGAGATACAGGAAGAGAGA
>NW_023001041.1:0-842 GCF_900245975.1 Drosophila guanche | reverse complement strand
TTTTTTTTTTCGAAATTTTGACTTTAAAAACTTGGGAAAAGTTGGTTTTATTTTCTATGGCAGAACTTGTTTTTTAAGAACTAGCTATTTTGTAATTTTTAGTTTAAGGTTTTTTCAGAGGTTGCGGTTTGTTTTTTCACATAACTTGAGTATCTTAACTGTATTTGTAAAAAACTTTGATTATCTGAAAAGTTGATTGATACTGCTATAAAATGGATCCAAACTCCGAGTGGTTTTGGCCTACCGTCTCGAAAAGCTTTGAAATGCAAAAATGTGGATTGTTGTGAGATTTTTTTCTTCGAAATTTTGACTTTAAAAACTCGGGAAAAGTTTGTTTTATTTTCTATGGCAGAACTTGTTTTTTAAGAACTAGCAATTTTGTAATTTTTAGTTTAAGGTTTTTTCAGAGGTTGCGGTTCGTTTTTTCACATAACTTAAGTATCTTAATTTTGGTTGTAATAACCCTTGATTATCTGAAAAGTTGATTGATATTGCTATTAAATGGATCCAAACTTTTTGTGGTTTTGGCCTACCGTCTCGGAAAAGCTTTGAAATGCAAATATGTTGATTGTTGTGAGATTTTTTTTTCGAAATTTTGACTTTAAAAACTCGGGAAAAGTCGCTTTTATTTTCTATGGCAGATCTTGTTTTTTAAGAACTAGTAATTTTGTAATTTTTAGGTTAAGGTTTTTTCAGAGGTTGTGGTTTGTTTTTTCACATAACTTAAGTATCTTAATTTTGGTTGTAAAAAACTTTGATTATCTGAAAAGTTGATTGATACTGCTATAAAATGGATCCAAACTGTGTGGTTTTGGCCTACCGTCTGGGTAAAGCTTTGAAAT
>NW_023001040.1:0-842 GCF_900245975.1 Drosophila guanche | reverse complement strand
CAAAGCTTTACCCAGACGGTGACGAAATCCACACACAGTTTGGATCAATTTTTTAGCAGTATCAATCAACTTTTTAGATAATCAAAGTTTTTTGCAACCAGATCTAAGATACTTAAGTTATGTGAAAAAACAAATGACTACCTTTGAAAAAACCTAAAACTAAAAATTACATCCTTATTAAGTTCTTAAAAAACCAGTTATGCCATAGAAAATAAACCGACTGTTCCCGAATTTGTAAAGTCATAATGTCGTGAAAAATACCTCGCAAAAATCAACATTTTTGCATTTCAAAGCTTTACCCAGACGGTAGACCAAAACCACAAAGAGTTTGGTTCCATTTTATAGCAGTATCAATAAACTTTTCAGATAATCAAAGTTTTTTGCAAACCAGATCTAAGATACTTAAGTTATGTGAAAAAACAAACCGCAATCTCTGAAAAAACCTTTAACAAAAAAGTACAAACTTTGAAAATTCTTAAAAGAAAAGTTCTGCCATAGAAAATAAACCCGACTGTTCCCGAATTTGTAAAGTCAAAATGTCGTGAAAAATACCTCACGAAAATCAACATTTTTGCATTTCAAATCTTTACCCAGTCGGTAGGCCAAAACCACACACAGTTGGATCAATTTTTTAGCAGTATCAATCAACTTTTCAGATAATCAAAGTTTTTTTGCAACCAGATCTAAGATACTTAAGTTTTGTGAACAAACAGAGCACATCCTCTGAAAAACCTTAAACTAAAAATTACATCTTTAATAAGTTCCTAAAAAAAAGTTCTGCCATAGAAAATAAACCCGACTGTTCCCGAGTTTTTAAAGTCAAAATTTCGTAAAAAATACCT
>NW_023001039.1:0-842 GCF_900245975.1 Drosophila guanche | reverse complement strand
TGCTGAATGAGTCTCCTAGGCGCAAAAAAGTCACTCCTCGTGATCTGCAAGTGCCTGTCCCTCGACCGCTCGCTGCTGATCAACTGTCTCCGTCCACTCCGATAGTGCAGCAGCTAATTTCGTTCGCTACTCCAAGGGCAACGACAACTGCTGGTGATCAAGTTTCGGCTACCGAATCGATCATCTCGGAGAACATGCAACCAGTTAGTACTGTAGCGTCCGTGTCTGTCGAGTCCGTTCCAAAGCCCATCCATTTCGATCCCACCAGTTAATAAACGTCCCGGACCACCGGATATTGCCGTCACAGGTACCAGATCTGTGGTGCCAAAACCTCTGGTGGGAGTCCCACCAAAGCGGCAAGTTTTTGCCAGGGAGATATCCTCTTTCAAGATTAGCGTGTCTCCAACTCATTTCGGGACCATTTGCTCTTCCAAATTTTGGCAAGAGCACCTGGTTTTGAAAGAGTTTAAGGCTAAGAAGAAAAATAGGCCCCCCATAACTCTTCCTAGTAGTGAGGCCAGTGGTCCTTCCTCCTCTGCTCCATTCCCCTCTTCCCACTGCAATTCCTTGCAGTCAAAAAACTAACATCCCTCTTTTTAGCCTAGCAAAATGCTCGCGGCTTACGTAGTAAGCTGAGCACTCATTTTATGGATAGTTTCACATTTTCATCCCATGTTATTGTGTTTACCGAAACCTGGTTAAAGCCGGACATTCTTAGTTCCGAAGTTTTGGCAGATCGGTACACAATTTATAGGAATGATCGTTCGTCTCGACGTGGAGGAGGGGTTCTGATTGCAGTAAACTCTAACTTTACGTCGGAACTTTTCATAGTCCAGGTCTCA
>NW_023001038.1:0-842 GCF_900245975.1 Drosophila guanche | reverse complement strand
TTTTATAGTCTCTGAGATTCAGGTGCTAAACAAGACGGACGGACAGACGGAAGGACAGACGGACGGACAGACGGACGGACAGACAGGGCTCAATCGACTCGGCTATTGATGGTGATCAAGAATATATACACTTTATGGGGTAGGAAACGATTCCTTCTGTGTGTTACATACATTAACTTTGTGCACAAATACAATATACCCTATTTACTCTTCGAGTACCGGGTATAAAATAAATATAAGCTGCGTGAGTGGTGGGGGGGGGTTGTTAAAAGTCGGCAGAGGCAGAGGGACGATAGAGGCATAGGCCGAGTGAAGCAGAGTGTGAATGAGAGAATGTGAAAAGAACAACAAAAGCTGCAAGACAGTGTGGGTTTAGCCACTGCTAATTAATTTCTTCTTTCTGGCTATAATAATGATCCAATCGGATCCCAATTTGGTGATCTGATAGATATGGTCATTCCCTACAGAATGGCGTTTTTAGTTTTCTTCTATCTTTAAAATTGTAGATTTGTGAGGTTTTCGCCCTTTTGCGGGGGCGGAATGGGGCGGGGCACATTTTTTAAATACACTTGTAACAGTGTGAGCATACAGAAGTCTGGATGCAAAATTTGGTAGCTCTAGCTTTTATAGTCTCTGAGATTCAGGTGCTCAACAAGACGGACAGACAGACGAAAGGACAGACGGACGGACAGACAGAGCTCAATCGACTCGGCTATTGATGGTGATCAAGAATATATACACTTTATGGGGTCGGAAACGATTCCTTCTGTGTGTTACATACATTAACTTTGTGCACAAATACAATATACCCTATTTACTCTTCGAGTACCGGGTATAAAACA